>NC_056744.1:928693921-928736421 GCF_019279795.1 Protopterus annectens
ATTCTGCATATTCTTGTCTTCTTCCCTTATCCTCTGCCTCTCTCTCGCTAAATATATATATATATATATATATATATATATATATATATATATGTCTGCTTGCCCTTGTATTTCTTGGCTAGCTATTTCCCTTGTGCCCCCCCACTACCTGTCATAGTTCTTCCAATGTCATTGTTGAATTTCCTGCTCCTTATTAATTTTACACTCTAATTCCATTCTTATTGCTTTTTCTCTGATCTGTGGTGCTTCCCTTCAACTTTTTTCCCAGTTTCCATCTGTATCACTTCTAACGCTTTCTCCGCAGCTCCTCACTCCATCTTCTTTCCCTCTCTCATCAGTTTGCATCTGACATTGACCTTGATTCCAACCCACCAGCGTTCTTCCATGTCTTTCATTTCCATTATTGACTTTTTTATTAGTCCTTGCGGTGTTTCATTGTCGTCTATCTCCCTTCATATAGCTAGCCCACCTCCACCCCTTCTCATCGTTTTTTTTCTGACACACGTAACTTAACTCTTACTGCTGTATGATCTGACATGTATTTGTCCTGTATTTGAATTTCTCCGAGTGGTTTCATTAGGTTATCCTTCCCTAAGAACCTGTGTAAACAACTTGGTTCTACCAAACAAAATCTTTCTTTTGTAGGTATATTCTCTCTCATTTCAATACTTTTCCTTCCATCAAAGCTCTCAAACTTCCATCTCCAAAATGAGGAACACTGGCTCTCATAATGTGGAACAAAAGGGTAAAATGTGGAACACTTACTAATGGCTTACTAACAACCTCACCTAGGAAGCTCATAGTATGGCTAAAATGTGATAGTCTTACTTATATAATAGGTATTTTAATGAAATAATATGATTCAGCTCTATTTACCATTGATATAATTTAAAATGCTGCTAACACTAAATGTGTGACAGACCCTCTTAATATGGAACTTCGAGGAACGTTAACATTTTCAGATCCCAAATGAGGTACACTTGAGAGGTATGCCTTCCACATGTCAAGCCACTCTCCCTTTTTCTTTCCTTGGGATAGTTCCCGTTTCATCCTTTTGATATATTCCCTCATTTCATTCAACCTGTCTTTTTCTGCTTCTGTGTTGACATTGAACTCCCTCCATTATATCATGTTTGTACCCAGTTACCAAAAAAAGTTCTTATAGAATCCTTTTTCATCCCAGTTTGGTGCAATGTGCTTCCCTCCCTTCTCTGCCAGATGATCCATCTACATATCACACTTTGTATCACTTTCTATGTGGTTGACTGAAGCTAACTACAAAATACAAAATGCAAATGATTTTCAATTTTGTTTCCTATAATATAAAAATGCCCCCATCCTCTTTAACCAGTCTTATATGTTTATTATGTTTTATTATGATAGGATCTGATGAATCCCCTTGTAGATTTTCTCACCCTCTTGTTTCCCACTTGCTGCCACCTGGCACAACCTTCCCTCTGTACCTACCCCATGAGCTGAGCATTGTGTTCATTGGTGACTTTCCTTGCTTAGGCCTCTCTTCCCCATCACCAGCCTCGGCATCCCTGCTTTTTGACTTTTGCATAAATGTGGATATTCCCTTGGCATGGACCTTTTGTTCACTTCCAGTGAACCACACACTAATACATTGCATTCTAATTCAGTGCTGATATCACGGTCTTTTTATATGTCTATGCATTGTTTTTCCCTCCTCACTGTTCCTCATAAATCTAGTGGGTCAGCTTTGTTTGTGTGATAGTCCAACATTTTTTTCAGTTATTATTACGCTATTTATATGCCAACATTCTTTTGTTTCACACCTGTCGGTTGTTCCTTACTTTTGCTTTTATCTGTCTATCTATCTATCTATCTATCTATCTATCTATCTATCTATCTATCTGTTTATTTATTTATTTTGCTTTCATTTATTTTGGTTTTGTCTACCAGGTTTGTCTGACTGAGTTTGCTCAATAACCCTTTTTCAATGGAGGTTTGGGCAGAAAAGCTCCAACATACTAAAATAGATGTTAAATAATATCCCTTAACAATTACACATTCATTTGCTAATTAGTTTACATTCCTGTGAAATAAAGACAATTATTACAATATATAATATAAAATTATTATGAATCAGTAGATGTTGAACAATGAGCATTTGAACAGGTGTACTAGTGGGCTGATCAAACAAATAATCAGTTACTTGTTCTGTCATGGCATTGTTGGCACAGATGATAGTGAATACTGTAGTTTTGGTACAGATGATCCATGAATTTAAGAAAACTCTCAAAAAGTACCTTAAGAGCAGCCGAACCTGTCATTGTAATCATCCCACTTGAACCCATTCCTTCCTCCTTCACTACCCTCTTCATTCCTCCCTTTCTTCTAATTCTCTTATCTAAACCAACTTCCTTATTATGACAAGAGTATAATTTACTACTCTCCACTCTCCTTTATTTCCAATTCTGGAACCCTGCTACCGGCTTCCTAATTCACTATTTGTTTTTTCACATTATACATCTACACCTACTGTAGCTTATAAAACAAACTGCCTTATATTGTACAGCTGTCTACTAATGACAACTTTAATGTTTTTTTTTTTTTTTGCCATTTTTTAGTTATTACCTAATTCTATACCTACTACTTAGTGTAAATGCCTCTGTTGCTTTACTTTTACTGTTATGGATGATTGTTTAATCATAGATATATATATATATATATATATATATATATATATATATATATATATATATATGTATATATGTATATATATATATATATATATATATACATATATATATATATATATATATATTTATATATATATATATATATATATATATATATATATATATATATATATATATTACTGTATTTTACTTCAGTCTTGGAATTTTTCCTGATTAGTTGTACTGTGGAGCTTTTCTCCCCGGGCCTCCGCTGAAAAAGGCTTTTGCTCAGTTGACTATCCCAGTCAACACATGTCAAATAAATTATAAATAAATAACAAATTACTTGTTCTATCATGGCATAGTTGGCAGAAATGATAGTGAATACTATTGTTTTCATACAGATGTGGTTTGGGGTAAAGAGCAGTAATTCAGGTTCTTTTTTTAGTGTTTAGTAGTAGATTTGATTTATTTAGCCAAGTTTCTGTCAGTAAAAAAGATTGTTGTGCAAAGCCTTGGAATTCAGAGAGAAATTTGGAAGAGCAAATTTGGGTTGAGTCATCATTGTATTGAACTAGGGAAGCATTTGTTTCAATACTGTACATGTCATTGATGAATATGCTGAAAAAAATGGGGCCCTGAATAGATCATTATGAGACATCAACAGTTACAGACAAGAAGGTATAGAAATCGTTTTTTCGAATTCACTGCCTGTACGCTGAGAGATAGCTATGGAATCCTTGCAGTCAAGAGTTGGTGACCCCTTACTGGATTTAACAATTTAGTGATTGAGGCCTAGAACAGTTTTAGATTTTTAGTGTCTATGTTTTTTAGAGTCAGAAACTGCATTATCTATGAGGATGATCTTTAGAGCCTCCCGAAAGCATCTTTGTAAAAAGTAGTATGGTTCTTCACCACACTGTAATGATGTATTTTTGGGCTGTTGCTTTGGTATCTTATAGTGTGGATTAGTAAGGATCATTTAGGCTCTCTGACAGTGTATAATGGGATGATTTTTTTTGGAGATTGTGTTGGGATCCAATCTAGGGTTGATTGCCTGGATGTAGCTTTGTTATATCTAGTTGGTGTGATTATAAGTTATGGGAACCTGTACAAATGTTTATTATTGGTTAGATTTCCAAATTGCATGGTTTGCCAATCTGCATTACCATCACCCAATATTATGGTTTCACCACTGATTTGTGAGGAGGTTCAGCAGATAATATCTTCCAGTGTTTTAGCATTATTACCTAGGGGAATGTATATAGCTATGATTGTGACTATCTTGTGTGTGTTTAATTTTAGAATAGTTAGTAGTATTTCTGAGTTAGAAAAAGCTGACCTTACTCTTCCTTAGCTCCTCCCAAAACATTAATTTTCATGTCTCCCACTTGTTACATCAGCAATTATTACTTATTTTCCTAAGTCTTAGATATTAAACTTTTGTTTACTGCAATTTATTGTATATCAGTTATGAAAAATATATTGCCCACATTGGAAGCTTGCATCTATGATTACCTTCACTACTTTACCAATCACTATCCTGGTAATTGATTCATTTCCTTCCATCGTTTGCGAACTTTTGATGTTGTGCTGCCTGGAGTATGTTTTACAAAGTAATGTCCTGTTTCATTTAATACTTCCTTCTTACCATGCCCATAATCACCTGCCTTTCAGTGTCCATTTCTTCCACTTATTTATTGCTTCTCATTTTTTGTGGTCACTTTCAGTCCTTCATTTTTGTTTTGTTCTTTAAAAACTAGCATGTATAAAAAGTTAAAGTTTTTAAAGCAGCAGGAATCTTCTTTTGGTCATTTGTCTCTGCTCACTGTCAATATTGCATTTGAATGTCCTCTCCATGCCTAGGTATTTTTTTACAGATACCCCAAGTTCCATCCTCCTTCCAAAACATTCTATCTAATATGCTACCCTAAACTGATCTACATTTATAGTTTACTCTTGCAAGAATGTGAAACAGAGTGGTTTGTTTACCCATTTAACAAATGAAAACAAAAATTAAAGAAAATTAAATGTGATATACAGTGTGGAGATCCATTCATTTCCATGGCAGATATTTAGTCCTTTTAAGTTCTACCTGTAAACTCTGTTTCAGAATAATATGGTCACCTAACGGGAGGTGTGTCAGTCAGAAAGCATGTCATATGGTGGTCAAGAGAGGTTTATCAAATGCAGTTTTGTTAATAAATTACTATGATGGAGAGATGACATTTTTACCCATGATGCAATAAACATGGTGTTAGCTGCAGAAAGTAGTGACGCACAGCAGATGGATGCATCTCCTACATATAAGGTGGGGGACCCTACCCTGCATTATACCATTTTGTTCTGAAGACTTTTTTTATTTGCAGAGTTGTTAATCAGTATACATGCTCATGCGGTAAGTGTGTTAGTTGTTGTGTAATATAATATATGTACTAGCTATTGTAATAGCTGTAAGATTATTCAGTGAATGCTGACTTTGCAATTGTCATACAAAATGAGGCACATATAAGTTCAGCAGCCCAACATAAATGAATTAGCTATGGTTTAGTTTTCAGTGGAGGAACAGAACTACACATGTATCAAGCATGATGCTGTTTCAGAGGTTAAATAGAAATTATTTCTTTATATAAAATCAATGTAAATATTTTGTCTTTACAACAGAGCACATTCAAGGGTATTACATCTTTAGAGAGGACCATTGACCTGGTTGTAGCATTCAACACATTTGTGTACATATTTTATTGTAACTTGGCATCTAAAACTGAACTTAGTTTAGAAGTTGTTAAATGTTCTATATAAATGAGAAATCATTTTATGCAAGATGTGAAATTTACTCTAATATATTATCAGAATATTCACAACAACTATACAGTCTTGTAAGATTTATAGAGGCCAATATTATTTGTCAAAACAAACGCCATACTTTAAATATATGTCTCCTAAATGGCTTATTTACTGCAGACTTCTAACAGATCTCATCTATAGTGATAAAGCAAATACTGATATTTGACTGACTAAAGTCCCTGTCACTATAGCCCGTATCATATAGACTACTTAGCAATCTCAGACCCAAAATAATGAACTTGCTGCATATCCATAAATCAAACAGGACTGAGGCTACCCATTCCAGGGACCTAAATATGGCCTGTGACTTAAATAGGACATGCTGGAGGGACAGATTTATCTTCCAGTGACTTTGGAACAGGCTAAGAATACATGTAAAACAGAGCACCTCTATGACACTGTTCAAGAGGAACCCGGACAAGTGGATGGGGCACTGTAAATTCTTACTGTGGATAGTGCCCACAACTCTCCTGGACAGTCATTACTAAATGCAATTTTGAGTACTGACTAGCATTTCTATGGTGTTACATTGGGATGAAATGACTAGGCTTGAAATTACCTCTGGGTCAATACCCTAGTAATCTCCTATGATCCTATGATCACAGTATTTTTTCTATAATGAAAACAAAATTCTCTGCCTTTCCTTGAGATTATTTAAGTTGTAATATATGTGTTGACTTATCCTAAATTAGTGTACATGATTTAGTTTTTTACATATGGGCTTAAATTGCCATTTTATGTAAACTATGAGTAAATAGGGCTTTGTACTGGATTTTGGTTCTTGGTTTTGATATTTAGGCTGCACAGTATAGTGCCCTTTCCTCTGGTTTCTTTGTATCATTGCAGTCATTCACATCTTGCTATAATGTGACAAATCTAAATGTTATAACTGAGACTAACTGTGTAACTTTTGCATACATATTATACAGGTGAGGAATTCATTGTGATAGTTTAACTTCAGAATTCCCCAGAGGACTATTTAAAGGCTTGACATTCTTAAATTTACATATTACTATCAGGTGAAGCTAATCAAATTTTTTCAGAAGCCATTTCTAATGCAACTCTGATTTAAGAAATACATTTATTCCCCTGTTTTTCAACTTCACTTACATTTTTTTGAAAACATACCCATTTCACAGTCTCATGTTTCAAGTTTATTGAGTACATGTAGCTGGCTGCATCATTTCTGCAGAATCAAAAGCTGTAAATAAAATAAGGCATAGCTCATGGCCTTAAATAGTCTAGTAACACGCTTCACCTTGCTTCAGCTATAATGAAATCAAGAAATAATTTCCATTATATAATACTGTACACCATACAGGGTAGTCGTTACATGAATTGGGAAATAATGAATTTGTAGAAGAAAACACTGAAAACAGATATGGCAGGAAATATTAGAATATTAAAAATCAGTAACACGGTGTTAGATTTTCAAAGTTTTGAGAGTTGAAAATAGCTTTGTACAATGTGTACATGTGTAATTCTTATAAATGAGGTTATTTTACTTCCACTTTATTTAAGAGGTTCTGATTTCTCTGTGTCAGTGAAAGATACAAGGCAGTAAGAGTAAAATACTGTCTTACACAAAGCAAGTGAAGAAGTAGGTTCATATTCCAGCTGAAATTCCAGTCCTGCCCAGATTTCTCCTTAAAACAGATATGGAGGCAGCACTAATATCATAGGCAAAACTAAATCTTTGTATACAAACTACAATAGATGGATTTAAAGCAAGTAGCATACAAGAAAATGATTATACTGAAGGAAGATAGCACCCTGTCCTAGCTGGTAATATGATTTAACATGAAACATTCATGTTTATTCAACTTAAAATGCATTATTCCTCATTTTTGAAAAGGTTTCACACTGTGTAAGTAAAGATAATCTGGGGAAATTGTGTCACTTATAAATAGAGGAGATTATGAGCTAAAATTTAATTTTGTTGCTGATTAATATTTAAATAGAAACAGAATCTGTCCCAGATAAAAGTGAAAATCTACTTTAAAAGGGGCATTTCTGAAAGCTGTGAGAAGTATTGGCTAAGGTTTGAGAGGATAATACCTTAATGCATATAAAATGAAATTACCGGAATGCATTTTCTCTCAGCTTTTATACTATTTGCGTGCAATACCTTTCAGTGTCTGAGATAGACGAGAATAGGAACATTTTGTTAAATGTTAGGCAAAGAAAGAGAATGAATCCTTTTTGGAGCTTGGTGGGTGAATAACAGGAATGTATAATCAATTGAATGTTAGCTAGCATGCAATGTTACTATGTAAGAAGCTAAATCCATGCCTTTTTTAGGCAAGGCTCAAATTCTAAACCTACCACCCTAGAACACCAAAAAGGAAAAAAACTAAGGGTAATGCTGCTCAATGCCAGAAGTCTCAATCTCAAGATGCACGCACTCGAGGCCCTTCTCAATATGGAGAACATCGATGTCTGTGCTGTGACAGAAACCTGGTTCAAGGCTCCTGAGAGCACCCCAGCACTAACAGGTTTCACCTCATATCATGCGTTCCGGCCCCAAAATCCGGACAACACCAAGAAAGGGGGGGGTGTCCATATTCATAAAGGACACCCACACCTCAAGGTTGGTGGCAACGCACGATGCATCGGAGACCATCCAGGTGCAATTAACCATAGGCAAGACTGCTCTGCAATTTGTAGCATGTTACAGGCCACCCTCTCAAACTCAGGAACCTCACATGGCCTTCCTGAAAACATTGAGGGATAAATGTATCTCCAAACACCATCATACTAGGTGACTTCAACTACCCTAATATAGACTGGGAACACTACTCAAGCCCAAACACTCTAACCCAAAGATTCCTGGAGTTCATAAACTCAAATGCCATGGAACAACTAGTCACCATCCCCACAAGAGGAGAAAACATACTTGATCTCATCATCACGAACATGGGATCAAAATGTTCAACACCGAAGTATACCCCTCACTGGTGAGATCAGATCATAAACTAATCTCGCTGGAGGTCCTCATCCCGCCCCACCTGAAACAAAAAGACCACAGTGAAAAACTTCTCAAAAGCCGATTTCACACTTCTAAAAACTAGTGTGGTCTCCTTTAAGGCCCCTGAGCCAGTGGTAAACATTACTCAAACCGCTGAATCACTTACAAATGCCTTCTACCAGCACCTACAGGACTGCATGGATCAGGCAATCCCAAACAAAACTAAGACTCTCTGTACCAAAGGCAAGCATCCAGTCTGGTGGACCCCAGCCATAAACAAGCTCTACAACAAAAGGAGGAAGCTACTACAAGATAGAGCAAAATCCTTGAAAGGTAAGACACCTTTGATCATTATAAGTAAAAAACTAAGAGCTCTCATAAAATCACCCAAGGCAAATTTTGAGAGAAAAATCGCCAAGGACTCTAAAGACAATCATAAGGCCTTCTTTAGCTATGTTAGAAACCTAGGAGGAAACTCCCAGATATGCTCAGAATTAGTTCAAAATGATGTGAAAATTACTGAACCTACACACATTGCTAACATACTGGCTGACAGGTTCAGTGCAAACTCCCCCCCCCCCAAAAGGAGAGATATCTATTCCAGAGGATTGTAGCCCCCCAAACATCTCCAACGCCCAGGTGAGAACTGCCCTCACTAAGGCAAAAACACAGCATCCATGGGACCGGATGGTGTCCCCGGCTGTGTGCTTCATGAACTCAACGAGGAATTAAACCCACAGTTAGGACAGCTGTTTAATCTTAGCCTCACCTCAGGATACGTACCCAAGGAGTGGCGCAGCGACTGTGGTCCCACTTCATAAGGGCGGTGCCTCCACAGACCCTGGAAATTACCGCCCCATTAGCTTGACAAGCCTTATCTGCAAAGCCATGGAGAGGATCATAATGGAACTCATAAATAAAGACATAGGGAACTTGCAGACTTTGGATCCAACCCAGTTTGGCTTTGTCAAAGGCAGATCCTGCCTCTTAAACTTGGTTGACTTTTTTGAGACAGTCACCAAGGCCATTGATGAGGGAAAGGCAGTCCATACAGCCTACCTCGACCTGGCAAAGGCCTTCGACACAATACCCCACTCAGGTATCATCGAAAAACTCATCAGCTTGAATGTAAACCCATACATGGAATCCAAAAACGTACCACGGAGCCCGTGTACCAGCAACAACAAGTAGGTAGTCTTAACGAATTTATTTATCACAACGCTACGCACAAAGGTGCAGCTTCCTCAGAGAAAACAAATTAACAATGAGGTAAAAGTGCATGCCCCTTTTATACAAAGCAAAAGGGAAATGACAACATGATAAGGTGAAACTCATTGTAGTAATTGGTAAACAAGTAGAAGCCTTCACAAGAACAACTTGTTCCTCAAAGAGAGAATGCAAACATTAATTCATGTTAGTAATAAGCATTTCAAAGTGTGGAATGTTACCAAAGAAATAAACATAAAATTTAAAATGACATATTTAAAATTCTTAAAATATGTGAAAGAAATCATAACGTTAAAGTAAAAATTCAACATAAAAAGTCATTCAAATAGCAACTCATAAAAAAGTAAGTATAATATGCAGTAATGGATTAAATCTTAGTAAAAAAGTAATGGTAATCCATTATAAGTATGAACCATAATGAGCAACTGTGTACCTTAAAGATATTATTGTATAAACAACAATAATAACTAAAATCTAGGCAATATTTAACATGAGAGGTGCTACAACAAAGGCACGTCACATGAAGTCAGAAACAAAAAAATTTTGTATGTTTTAAAAAAAGTCTTTATGTATGCATAAGAAAGTAAGGAATATCTACAAAGGGGGGTACTACCTTAAATAGCTCCTCAATTTGAGTACTGCTGAGATGTTACAGTTTTCGCTTAAACCCGGGTAGCAAAATGCGCCTAAACGCAGTTGCCACTCCAGTTCACGTACTTCTAAGAGTAGAGTTATTGGGCCTCCCCGGATGTTATTGGTCACTTGATCTATGGCCATAAACGAGAA
Organism: Protopterus annectens; assembly: GCF_019279795.1. Classification (NCBI taxonomy): domain Eukaryota; kingdom Metazoa; phylum Chordata; order Ceratodontiformes; family Protopteridae; genus Protopterus; species Protopterus annectens. Next base: position 928,704,395 of record NC_056744.1, read on the forward strand.
AGAGTGCCCAGGGTGGTTGGCAATGTGTTTAGCCAAAGCGTTAACGGCAGAGTTTTTCTTAATTGCATACATATGCTCATAGACACGGTCCCTAAGTCTGCGATCAGTCTTTCCCAGATAAAATGAGGGACAGCAATCACAAAGAGCCAGGTATACAACTGATCTACTTTCACAGTTGAGTGGAGCTTGGATTAAAAACTTCCTGTCCCTTATAGTGTATGTCTGCCCTACCTTCATTTTGTAACACCAGTTGCAAAACCACATGGGTACATCACTGTGCCTGTTAAAGGTTTTTAGTTATGTCCCTCTGTAGAAGTTCCTTAAGATTGTTGTTCCTCTTGAAGACAAAATTAGGACAGGGGCCTAATTTCTCAGAGAGGCCAGGACTCCCCAAGATAAATTGCCAGTTTTTCTTAATCAATGCAGTGGTAGTCTGAGTGTTAAGACTAAATGTGTGGATGTAACTAATGGCAAAATCGCGTACATGGTTGGTCAGAGAGATGTCATTAGGAGAGGGGGAACACTCAATAGGTGACGGTAGTGTGTTGTTAGAACTAAGGTCAAGTAGTACATGGCTTTGCAAGATAGGTTTATAAACACCGTTTATCCTTTTGGCTGTAACTTCAAGCCTAATTTCATCAATGAGATTCCTCGGTAACCCCTATTAAGGAACATGTTACACAAAAGTGTGCATTCGTTCTGAAAGGTGTCAAAATCACTACACATTCTAACAGCCCTAACCATTTGGCCCTTCACAATAGATTTCTTTTGTTTGAAGGGATGGTGGCTTGTGAAGTGCAGGAACGAATTACAGTAAGTTGGCTTTCTGTAAACACAAGATGTGTAGGTGTTCCCTTCCTTTCTCAACTTTACATCGAGGTAATCGATTTCTACAGGTGAAAAATTAGAAGTGAATTTCAAGAAGTCAGTAGTACCATTTAGAAACTGTAAGAAGTCTACGGCTTCTGTGTCATTACCATGGAAGAGGATGAAAATATCATCCAGGTAACGTGTGTAAAATTTCACTGTCTGCATCCTTTCACTGGAAAAAGGAAGTTCTTTTCCCAAAACCCATAAAGAAGTTGGCGACTGAGGCCCCACAAGGCGAGCCCATCGCCACGCCTTTTTCTGTAAAAATAATCCTTATCAAAAGGAAGTAATTACATGAAAGGACTATGTCCAAGACTTCTGTAACCAAGTCAATTTCAGTCTGTGGTGCTCCACAGTCTAAAAGCAGGAGGAAATCCATTCCACAGCTTCTTGGTGTGGAATGGAGGTGTATAAGTCAACAACGTCGATGGTGTGAAAATTATTCCCATCATCGAACGGAATGTTGTTGAAGTTGTCTAAAAAGACCAGGAGTCTTTACATACACCCGAAGGTCCTTCAGGTATTTAGACAGGATAGTGTCTACCAATCTGGCGCTGGATATGTCATAGATGATCTACCATCAACCAGCAGACGCATGGGGGGATTATTGACATCCTTATGGACCTTGGGGATGCCAAACATGACTGGAATTTTTGGCATAGAGATGTCGATGTAATTGTAAGTTTCTATGTCAATCTTACCCTGCAAGAACAAGTCAAGGAAGACGCCCCTCATCATACTATGGGTACGGTGTATTTCATTGAGAGAAGCAGGGGAATAGGCAGGTGTGTTAAGGACATCGAGCATTTTGCGTTATACAGTGAATTGTCCATAATTACAAGTCCACCCCCTTTATCAGGTTTGACTACTCGAACTGGGTAATGGCATAATTCATCTAAGAGGGAGACTTGTTCTTTAGTAATGTTATACCGAGGAGTTTCGTATAACTATTACATGCCTTAAAGGAATGTCTGATGTCTGCTTCACAGATCCTTTCAAAAAGCTGGAGAGAAGGGTGGATGGGGGGGTTATACACACTCGGTAGTTTGAGAGAATCATGTGGCAAGGCAACTTCATTGCTAAACAGTAACTTGAAATTTAACTTTCGGACAAAGCATTTTAGTTCAATAAGTTCCTTGGATATGTCACCCATTTTACTAGGGACAAATGTGTAACCAAGGGAAAGTAACTCAACTAATTCCTCTTAGTTCCAAGTCTGTGAAATTGTAAATAGTGAAGTCCCTTTACGGTTAAGTATAATTCTTGGACCTTGATGTAGGAAACAAGGGTTAAGGTCAGCAGTCGGTGAAGGAGGAAGAGACACCTGCTGTGTAAGAGAAATGAGAGTCCGAACAGTCAAGAACTGAGAGACCAGGGAAGCTTCTTCCGCTTCTATCTCTTGTTGTGAAACTGTCGGTGGTTGCGGTTGCCTAAAAACTGTTGTTGTTTTGTTAGTATTGGTCCTATTTGTGTTGGTGTTATTATTGCCTTGATTACCCTTCTTAAACCCTTTAATCCTGTCACTGCCTAGGGCCTACCTCGTCACTCCTACCTCATCTTCGTGAAAGTGAGGGCTGGCCGAGACAGGGTGGGGTGCAGGGTTAGGATGTTCCTGGTGGGTACTAGTAGTAGTGTTGTGAGATTCAGAAGCCTGTAATTTAGGATATGCAACGTTATCCTGATAAGCCAATCTGTCTCTGACTAATTTTTATTTTGTTAAGCTTTAGTTTGACAAGAAGCGTGTTAATACTAGAAAGGGTACGGTCATAGTCGAACCTGTACCTTACAAAATTCAAGTCTGCTTTAATCTCCTTGTCTAAAACATCAATCTCCTTCAGGAGAACACAAACATGTTGGTTATAATGTTTCACAATAAGCTGTAACAGGTCTAAACCTTGCTGTTGAAATAAGTCTTTTAAGTCACAAAGGAAATTGTTGTTGTTGATTAAGCCTGAAGGAGAAAAAGTACTACGTAGACCTTTTGGAACAAGTTTCTCATGAATGCACTGGTTAAAGTAACCAATCTCAAGCTGTAACTTTTAAGTTTGAGAATTTTACTGTCAAAGATCTTTAATTTATTGGACAGTGACTCATTACTTGAAATGGTATCATGCTGATCAGCTGTACTTTCCATAGGGTTAGAAAACAAAGTTGTCAGTATTTGTCATCCATTCAGAAAAATGAATGGAGCATTCACATTGTCAGTCTGGCCTGAAAAAGAGCCAGTGTTAACAGCTGCAGCTATACGTAAAGAAGAAGTTGCAGGCCCAGTGGGCCAGGCAGAGTTAGTTGTATTGTAATTAACTGAATGTTCTCCACTACTGTTAATGTCTGCACCTAATAAAAGGGCAGGAATACCATTAGAAAAGTACCTGTAGTTGCCTCCAATCTTGTACCACTGTTGACAAGGCCAGCAGATGTAGATGTAGAAGGCGGTGGTGCATTATGTTCATTTGCAGAGTGAAAAGGTTGTCCTGCCGGTATTAGAGAACCAGAGTTCGCCTGTGTAGTATTAGTGGCTGAAGAGCCTTGAGTAGATAAAGGTATAGAAGCTACCTGGCGGTTCCTGTTGCCATTAATACCTTCCAGTAAGTCAAAGCGTGCATTAAGCTTGTCGAGTCTTTCCGACAATGAAATCAGCAAGGCAGGCACATCAAGAAGTGGATTAGACTGCGCTTCCTTCACTCCAGAATTAAGGGAGATGCGAGGGCTGCTGGGACTAACAGGGCTCCCTGTGGCCATGAAAACAAACAGGCAAATGCAAAAGACAAGAACAACTGGAATCCAAAAACGTACCACGGAGCCCTTGTACCAGCAACAAGTAGGTAGTCTTAACGAATTTATTTATCACAAACGTTTTCGCCGCACAAAGGTGCAGCTTCCTCAGAGAAAACAAATTAACAATGAGGTAAAGTGCACGCCTTTATACAAAGCAAGGGAAATGACAACATGATAAGGTGAAACTCATTGTAGTAATTGGTAAACAAGTAGAAGCCTTCACAAGAACAACTTGTTCCTCAAAGAGAGAATGCAAACATTAATTCATGTTAGTAATAAGCATTTCAAAGTGTGGAATGTTACCAAAGAAATAAACATAAAATTTAAAATGACATATTTAAAATTCTTAAAATATGTGAAAGAAATCATAACGTTAAAGTAAAAATTCAACATAAAAAGTCATTCAAATAGCAACTCATAAAAAAGTAAGTATAATATGCAGTAATGGATTAAATCTTAGTAAAAAAGTAATGGTAATCCATTATAAGTATGAACCATAATGAGCAACTGTGTATCTTAAAGATATTATTGTATAAACAACAATAATAACTAAAATCTAGGCAATATTTAACATGAGAGGTGCTACAACAAAGGCACGCCCCATGAAGTCAGAAACAAAAAATTTGTATGTTTTAAAAAGTCTTTATGTATGCATAAGAAAGTAAGGAATATCTACAAAGGGGTACTACCTTAAATAGCTCCTCAATTTGAGTACTGCTGAGATGTTACAGTTTTCGCTTAAACCCGGTAGCAAAATGCGCCTAAACGCAGTTGCCACTCCAGTTCATGTACTTCTAAGAGTAGAGTTATTGGGCCTCCCGGATGTTATTGGTCACTTGATCTATGGCCATAAACGAGAAAGAGTGCCCAGGGTGGTTGGCAATGTGTTTAGCCAAAGCGTTAACGCCAGAGTTTTTCTTAATTGCATACATATGCTCATAGACACGGTCCCTAAGTCTGCGATCAGTCTTTCCCAGATAAAATGAGGGACAGCAATCACAAAGAGCCAGGTATACAACTGATCTACTTTCACAGTTGAGTGGAGCTTGGATTAAAACTTCCTGTCCCTTATAGTGTATGTCTGCCCTACCTTCATTTTGTAACACCAGTTGCAAAACCACATGGGTACATCACTGTGCCTGTTAAAGGTTTTTAGTTATGTCCCTCTGTAGAAGTTCCTTAAGATTGTTGTTCCTCTTGAAGACAAAATTAGGACAGGGGCCTAATTTCTCAGAGAGGCCAGGACTCCCCAAGATAAATTGCCAGTTTTTCTTAATCAATGCAGTGGTAGTCTGAGTGTTAAGACTAAATGTGTGGACGTAACTAATGGCAAAATCAAGCACATGGTTGGTCAGAGAGATGTCATTAGAAGAGGGGGAACACTCAATAGGTGACAGTAGTGTGTTGTTAGAACTAAGGTCAAGTAGTACATGGCTTTGCAAGATAGGTTTATAAACCCCGTTTATCCTTTTGGCTGTAACTTCAAGCCTAATTTCATCAATGAGATTCCTCGGGTAACCCCTATTAAGGAACATGTTACACAAAAGTGTGCATTCGTTCTGAAAGGTGTCAAAATCACTACACATTCTAACAGCCCTAACCATTTGGCCCTTCACAATAGATTTCTTTTGTTTGAAGGGATGGTGGCTTGTGAAGTGCAGGAACGAATTACAGTAAGTTGGCTTTCTGTAAACACAAGATGTGTAGGTGTTCCTTCCTTTCTCAACTTTACATCGAGGTAATCGATTTCTACAGGTGAAAAATTAGAAGTGAATTTCAAGAAGTCAGTAGTACCATTTAGAAACTGTAAGAAGTCTACGGCTTCTGTGTCATTACCATGGAAGAGGATGAAAATATCATCCAGGTAACGTGTGTAAAATTTCACTGTCTGCATCCTTTCACTGGAAAAAAGGAAGTTCTTTTCCCAAAAACCCATAAAGAAGTTGGCGACTGAGGCCCCACAAGGCGAGCCCATCGCCACGCCTTTTTTCTGTAAAAAATAATCCTTATCAAAAAGGAAGTAATTACATGAAAGGACTATGTCCAAGACTTCTGTAACCAAGTCAATTTCAGTCTGTGGTGCTCCACAGTCTAAAAGCAGGAGGGAAATCCATTCCACAAACGAATCTTTAAACGAAAACTGTAACATCTCAGCAGTACTCAAATTGAGGAGCTATTTAAGGTAGTACCCCCCTTTGTAGATATTCCTTACTTTCTTATGCATACATAAAGACTTTTTTTAAAACATACAAAATTTTTTTGTTTCTGACTTCATGTGACGTGCCTTTGTTGTAGCACCTCTCATGTTAAATATTGCCTAGATTTTAGTTATTATTGTTGTTTATACAATAATATCTTTAAGATACACAGTTGCTCATTATGGTTCATACTTATAATGGATTACCATTACTTTTTTACTAAGATTTAATCCATTACTGCATATTATACTTACTTTTTTATGAGTTGCTATTTGAATGACTTTTTATGTTGAATTTTTACTTTAACGTTATGATTTCTTTCACATATTTTAAGAATTTTAAATATGTCATTTTAAATTTTATGTTTATTTCTTTGGTAACATTCCACACTTTGAAATGCTTATTACTAACATGAATTATTGTTTGCATTCTCTCTTTGAGGAACAAGTTGTTCTTGTGAAGGCTTCTACTTGTTTACCAATAAATACAATGAGTTTCACCTTATCATGTTGTCATTTCCCTTTTGCTTTGTATAAAAGGGGCGTGCACTTTTACCTCATTGTTAATTTGTTTTCTCTGAGGAAGCTGCACCTTTGTGCGGAAAACGCTTGTGATAAATAAATTGCTAAGACTACCTACTTGTTGTTGCTGGTACAAGGGCTCCGTGGTACGTTTTTGGATTCCAGTTGTTCTTGTCTTTTGCATTTGCCTGTTTGTTTTCATGGCCACAGGGAGCCCTGTTAGTCCCAGCAGCCCTCGTGATCTCCCTTAATTCTGGAGTGAAGGAAGCGCAGTCTAATCCACTTCTTGATGTGCCTGCCTTGCTGATTTCATTGTCGGAAAGACTCGACAAGCTTAATGCACGCTTTGACTTACTGGAAGGTATTAATGGCAACAGGAACCGCCAGGTAGCTTCTATACCTTTATCTACTCAAGGCTCTTCAGCCACTAATACTACACAGGCGAACTCTGGTTCTCTAATACCGCAGGACACCCTTTTCACTCTGCAAATGAACATAATGCACCACCGCCTTCTACATCTACATCTGCTGGCCTTGTCAACAGTGGTACAAGATTGGAGGCAACTACAGGTACTTTTCCTAATGGTATTCCTGCCCTTTATTAGGTGCAGACATTAACAGTAGTGGAGAACATTCAGTTAATTACAATACAACTAACTCTGCCTGGCCCACTGGGCCTGCAACTTCTTCTTTACGTATAGCTGCAGCTGTTAACACTGGCTCTTTTCAGGCCAGACTGACAATGTGAATGCTCCATTCATTTTTTCTGAATGGATGACAAATACTGACAACTTTGTTTTTCTAACCCTATGGAAAGTACAGCTGATCAGCATGATACCATTTCAAGTAATGAGTCACTGTCCAATAAATTAAAGATCTTTGACAGTAAAATTCTCAAACTTAAAAAGTTACAGCTTGAGATTGGTTACTTTAACCAGTGCATTCATGAGAAACTTGTTCCAAAAGGTCTACGTAGTACTTTTTCTCCTTCAGGCTTAATCAACAACAACAATTTCCTTTGTGACTTAAAAGACTTATTTCATCAGCAAGGTTTAGACCTGTTACAGCTTATTGTGAAACATTATAACCAACATGTTTGTGTTCTCCTGAAGGAGATTGATGTTTTAGACAAGGAGATTAAAGCAGACTTGAATTTTGTAAGGTACAGGTTCGACTATGACCGTACCCTTTCTAGTATTAACACGCTTCTTGTCAAACTAAAGCTTAACAAAAATAAAAAATTAGTCAGAGACAGATTGGCTTATCAGGATAACGTTGCATATCCTAAATTACAGGCTTCTGAATCTCACAACACTACTACTAGTACCCACCAGGAACATCCTAACCCTGCACCCCACCCTGTCTCGCCAAGCCCTCACTTTCACGAAGATGAGGTAGGAGTGGACGAGGTAGGCCCTAGACGCAGTGACAGGATTAAAGGGTTTAAGAAGGGTAATCAAGGCAATAATAACACCAACACAAATAGGACCAATACTAACAAAAACAACAACAGTTTTTTAGGCAACCGCAACCACCGACAGTTTCACAACAAGAGATAGAAGCGAAGAAGCTTCCCTGGTCTCTCAGTTCTTGACTGTTCGACTCTCATTTCTCTTACACAGCAGGTGTCTCTTCCTCCTTCACCACGACTGCTGACCTTAACCCTTGTTTCCTACATCAAGGTCCAAGAATTATACTTAACCGTGAAGGGACTTCACTATTTACAATTTCACAGACTTGGAACTAAGAGAGGAATTAGTTGAGTTACTTTCCCTTGGTTACACATTTGTCCCTAGTAAAATGGGTGACATATCCAAGGAACTTATTGAACTAAAATGCTTTGTCCGAAAGTTAAATTTCAAGTTACTGTTTAGCAATGAAGTTGCCTTGCCACATGATTCTCTCAGACTACCGAGTGTGTATAACCCCCCCATCCACCCTTCTCTCCAGCTTTTTGAAAGGATCTGTGAAGCAGACATCAGACATTCCTTTAAGGCATGTAATAGTTATACGAAACTCCTCGGTATAACATTACTAAAGAACAAGTCTCCCTCTTAGATGAATTATGCCATTACCCAGTTCGAGTAGTCAAACCTGATAAAGGGGTGGACTTGTAATTATGGACAATTCACTGTATAACGAAAAATGCTCGATGTCCTTAACACACCTGCCTATTCCCTGCTTCTCTCAATGAAATACACCGCACCCATAGTATGATGAGGGCGCCTTCCATGACTTGTTCTTGCAGGGTAAGATTGACATAGAAACTTACAATTACATCGACATCTCTATGCCAAAATTCCAGTCATGTTTGGCATCCCCAAGGTCCATAAGGATGTCAATAATCCCCATGCGGCGCTGGTTGATGGTAGATCATCTATGACATATCCCAGCGCCAGATTGGTAGACACTATCCTGTCTAAATACCTGAAGGACCTTCGGGTGTATGTAAAGACTCCTGGTCTTTTAGACAACTTCAACAACATTCCGCTCGATGATGGGAATAATTTTCTCACCATCGACGTTGTTGACTTATACACTCCATTCCACACCAAGAAGCTGTGGAATGGATTTCCTCCTGCTTTTAGACTGTGGAGCACCACAGACTGAAATTGACTTGGTTACAGAAGTCTTGGACATAGTCCTTTCATGTAATTACTTCCTTTTGATAAGGATTATTTTTACAGAAAAGGCGTGGCGATGGGCTCGCTTTGTGGGGCCTCAGTCGCCAACTTCTTTATGGGTTTTGGGAAAAGAACTTCCTTTTTCCAGTGAAAGGATGCAGACAGTGAAATTTTACACACGCTACCTGGATGATATTTTCATCCTCTTCCATGGTAATGACACAGAAGCCGTAGACTTCTTACAGTTTCTAAATGGTACTACTGACTTCTTGAAATTCACTTCTAATTTTTCACCTGTAGAAATCGACACCTCGATGTAAAGTTGAGAAAGGAAGGGAACACCTACACATCTTGTGTTTACAGAAAGCCAACTTACTGTAATTCGTTCCTGCACTTCACAAGCCACCATCCCTTCAAACAAAAGAAATCTATTGTGAAGGGCCAAATGGTTAGGGCTGTTAGAATGTGTAGTGATTTTGACACCTTTCAGAACGAATGCACACTTTTGTGTAACATGTTCCTTAATAGGGTTACCCGAGGAATCTCATTGATGAAATTAGGCTTGAAGTTACAGCCAAAAGGATAAACGGGTTTATAAACCTATCTTGCAAAGCCATGTACTACTTGACCTTAGTTCTAACAACACACTACCGTCACCTATTGAGTGTTCCCCCTCTCCTAATGACATCTCTCTGACCAACCATGTACGCGATTTTGCCATTAGTTACGCCCACACATTTAGTCTTAACACTCAGACTACCACTGCATTGATTAAGAAAAACTGGCAATTTATCTTGGGGAGTCCTGGCCTCTCTGAGAAATTAGGCCCCTGTCCTAATTTTGTCTTCAAGAGGAACAACAATCTTAAGGAACTTCTACAGAGGGACATAACTAAAAAAACCTTTAACAGGCTACAGGGATGTACCCATGTGGTTTTTGCAACTGGTGTTACAAAATGAAGGTAGGGCAGACATACACTATAAGGGACAGGAAGTTTTTAATCCAAGCTCCACTCAACTGTGAAAGTAGATCAGTTGTATACCTGGCTCTTTGTGATTGCTGTCCCTCATTTTATCTGGGAAAGACTGATCGCAGACTTAGGGACCGTGTCTATGAGCATATGTATGCAATTAAGAAAAACTCTGACGTTAACGCTTTGGCTAAACACATTGCCAACCACCCTGGGCACTCTTTCTCGTTTATGGCCATAGATCAAGTGACCAATAACATCCGGGAGGCCCAATAACTCTACTCTTAGAAGTACGTGAACTGGAGTGGCAACTGCGCTTAGACGATTTTGCTACCCGGTTTAAACGAAAACTGTAACATCTCAGCAGTACTCAAATTGAGGAGCTATTTAAGGTAGTACCCCCCTTTGTAGATATTCCTTACTTTCTTATGCATACATAAAGACTTTTTTTAAAACATACAAAATATTTTGTTTCAGACTTCATGTGACGTGCCTTTGTTGTAGCACCTCTCATGTTAAATATTGCCTAGATTTTAGTTATTATTGTTGTTTATACAATAATATCTTTAAGATACACAGTTGCTCATTATGGTTCATACTTATAATGGATTACCATTACTTTTTTACTAAGATTTAATCCATTACTGCATATTATACTTACTTTTTATGAGTTGCTATTTGAATGACTTTTATGTTGAATTTTTACTTTAACGTTATGATTTCTTTCACATATTTTAAGAATTTTAAATATGTCATTTTAAATTTTATGTTTATTTCTTTGGTAACATTCCACACTTTGAAATGCTTATTACTAACATGAATTAATGTTTGCATTCTCTCTTTGAGGAACAAGTTGTTCTTGTGAAGGCTTCTACTTGTTTACCAATTACTACAATGAGTTTCACCTTATCATGTTGTCATTTCCCTTTTGCTTTGTATAAAAGGGGCGTGCACTTTTACCTCATTGTTAATTTGTTTTCTCTGAGGAAGCTGCACCTTTGTGCGGCGAAAACGTTTTTGATAAATAAATTTGTTAAGACTACCTACTTGTTGTTGCTGGTACAAGGGCTCCGTGGTACGTTTTTGGATTCCAGTTGTTCTTGTCTTGAGTAAACCCATACATCACAAGATGGGCTGCAAACTGGCTAAGTGACAGAACCCACAGGGTCAGAGTTGCTGGAGCCATGTCAGACTCAAAGCCTGTCACAAGTGGTGTCCCACAGGGCTCAGTCCTGGGTCCACTCTTGTTCGGCATCTACTTTTCTGAAGTACAAGCAAACACAGGAGGGTTATGGCTGACAAAGTTTGCAGATGACTGCAAACTGGGCGCCATAGTCGAAAACACATCTGACACAGATATCCTCCAGAAGGGCCTCACAGAAACGGATAACTGGTGCCAGAGCCATGGCCTGAAGTTAAACGCCAAAAAATGCATAGTCATACCCTTTGGGAAAACAAGGTTACCCCTAGCTACCATATAGGTGGCAATCCACTGAGCACAGAAATGCCATCAGGGATCTGGGGACCCAAGTTGGCAGTAGCCTTTCGTTTGACACTCATGTTGCTAAAGTAGTTAGGAAAACCTTCTATATCGCCCACCTGATCATGAAGGGATTCACATCTAGATCAAGGGAGGTCATCGTCCCCCTGTACTCATCACTCATTGGACCTATGATTGAGTACAATGCCCGCTCGAATGTATCTGACCAGACACCTGCTGCAGCTTGAAAGGCCCCAAAAGTTCCTCACCAAAAGGATAAAGGGTTTCAAAAATATGTCTTATGCTGCCCGACTGAAAGAACTCCAGCTCTATTCAGTCTCATACCGCTTGCTCAGAGGTGACCTGTGCCTGACATATAAGGCCATGTCAAACCCAGATTTGATGAATATGCTTCACCTCAAAAAATCTAGATCCCTCAGAACCACAAGGGCGGGAGACTTAAACCTTGACACGGTTATAAATAGAACGTGCTGGAGGGACAGATTCATCACCCAGAGACTCCCTATGCTGTGGAACAAAATCCCAGTACATGTGAGGCAGAGCACCTCGCTGGCCTTGTTCAAGAGGAATCTTGACCAATGGATGGGAGATCGCAGATATACCCCAGGGATTACTTCAGTGTCACTGCTTGACAGAGGCACAGAAAAATGATAGGCATAGTTTTTATTCAAACTAAAGGGGTGGCGAAAGCCACATAACTATGGGCTAGGCTTATAAATGCCCTTGGGCAGATAGCCTAGTATGAACCTATGAACCTATGAACCTATGAACCTATTAGTACATTTACAATGTGTTCTGATCTACAGTATTTATAATGGCTGAACTACATTGCAGTGCAATACAGAATTAATACTTAAGGCCCTCCTTACCTAACCATTTAAGACATTGTTTCCTGGCATTAATGGCAATGTGCCTTTAAAACCATTGTTAAAATCATGTAAACTATTTTATTGATTGATTGATCTTGCTGATTTAATTATTTTATTTTTTCTGCTATTTAAATGTCTATTATTTTAGTGATATGGTCTGAACAAGCACCTAGCGCATGACAGCACTTACCAAATAATACAAATTTTGCTTTTAGCCTTGTTGGTCGGTCTCTCTGCTTTGCTTTTTGGATTTGAGATTTGCGTGAGACTGACCTTTAACCATGCTGAATTCTTTTTGCTGAACTGGTTAATTTTTTTGTGGTTTCAACATGGTGCATGGCATGGCAGAAGGCTTTAATGCTGGGAATGAGCTTGGTTACAATCCCACTATCAGTTTTGACTGTATGCTCTGACCGTTTTAGCAGGATGCTGAACATCACAATCCATTATTGCTTTTAAACTTGTCTGAGGTTGGGAATAATTTGGGGAATGTGCCTACCAGTATGGATATGTGTTTACCCTTATTAAGGGACATTGAAAATAGGATGTACAATGCTAAGAGGCTGCAATGACAGCATTTACATTTGGAGGCTTGCCTGCATCATAAAGTCATATCTAGAGGTTTGCAAATACTACCTATGGTGAGTTATATCCAGATCTATTGAGGCACTGGCAGGTTTTAAAACTTGAATTAGGTTTTGGCTATATGAGATTGCTAATTGAATTTTTAGACCCACTGAAATGAAACTAATGGTTGAGGTCAACAGAATGCTAAATGAACTTAAGAACAAGTATACATCTAATGATTTTCAATTAAACATCGATGATGTCTTGAATAATGTTGCCTTATATCACTATAAACTTCAGCAACAGAAAAGAAATAAAATTGGGCATGACTTTCTTGGGTGGCATAAGCCAGGGAACCTTGTTGGTTAGGCTTACATAGGCCCTTGGGCTGATAGCCTAGTACCTACCTATGAACCTATGATTATATGGACTTTAAAGCTAGAAATGTTTTTGTTTGGCTATTTTGGCCATGTGTAACCAATAGTAATGGCAAACATAAGGTAGTTTCATCTGTTAATGTCCCTAGTGGAGGGACTGTTATCTCTACTGATATGGATGGGCATGGTTCATCACCTAATGTTAGTCAATTGGACGCTGCTATATCCAACGCAGAAACAGATGCTCATCATAAGGAACCTGTGGTGACTGCCCCTTTATCCAGTCCATCATTTCCCATGCTTCCTGTTTCAATGAGACAGATAAACATCTTGAGAGGGGAATGCTCACAGAGTTGAGGAAGGAAGAAATGGAAGGAGTCATTGAATTGGAATTCATGAGCCAGAATGAATGCAGTATGGAATCGAGCACAAGAATGATAGGGTATAATATTTCTTCTTGTGTTTTGACCAAGCATTAGAGATGCTTATTTAACAAAGGTTTGTCATTTATTCCAGCTGATTGCTCTGTTTACAGTGATGTTATACTCAACCTTAGACTCTTTGCTCGAAATGCTATGTTAAGATGCATATTTCCAGGACAGCAGGTGTATAAGAGCATGAGGAAACCTAGTATGTTTGTCCCCTCCTTTCACCCATTGTTAGAGGCTTTTTTAAAAGTATGTGAGTTGGATATATACGAGGCCTTGGACACCCGACATCCTAAGAAATTCTTCAACTTAATTGCTAAAGAACACACTACCCTTGCTGAGCTACAATCTAACAATGAAAATCAAATCTGCCCCATAGACAAAGGGGGTGCACCCGAGGTTATAGATAAGAACTTTTATTTAAGTACTATGCATACACTGTTATCCAATGTGAATACATATTGCCAGATCACTAAGCTAGAAATCAACAGGCACATTAAAGAGGTACATGAGATGTTATATAATTTTTTGATGACTGGAATATTATCTGATGACTTGTGTAAGTTTTTACTTGTTGATAAACCCCATATACTGGTCATGAATGGCTTACCAAAAATTTGTAAGAGTTTATCTAATCTTCCAATGCATCTAATTGTTTCTGGACAGAGTAGTTGACAATACCCCTCTCTGTTTATTTTGAAAATAAGTTGAAGTCAGTGTTAGACAATGTACCTGCAGTTTTAAAAGACACTGAACATTTTTTGCAAACATTTTTGAATGCATTGATGTTTGTAATTATGTATCTAATTGTTATATGGTTACTTTTTATGGTAATACCCAATGATTTTGTAGTGGATTCAGTGAGTTTTTTTCTACTACAGCATAATGAATAATCTCAAAAATTAAATTAGTTTAATATGTTTTTATTGGAGCTTATTCTTACTCACAATGTCTTTAATTTTGATAACAACTTTTGCTGCAATGGTTAGGCGTAACTATAGGCACAGTTTGTGCAAATAGCTAGGCCAATATGGTAATGGCACAATAGGAGGTGGAATATGTTTTATTGAAAAATAAGTTTTCTGGGTATATTACATACTATAGGAGGATTCTAGATTATGTGTTTTTATTATGGGATGGATCAACAGCTTTATTAGATGAGTTCATTGTCTATATTAGTGATAGTACAACTTTTTAAAATTTACTGTGACCAGATCTCTTACTTTCTAGGTGTCCATTTATTTTAAAAGCAATGATGGCCATACTAATACCAGTATACATAGGAAACCCTGCTGGAAAAATATTATGTTACATCGTACCAGCATGTACCTTGGGTATGTATACAAGAATGTGTTAAAGGGGCAATGCATGAGCATTTCCAGGCTGCACACTGATTAAATTCATTTAGAAGAAGGCTTAAATAGTTTCCATGAAGATTTCATGGCCAGGGGCTATAAGTTAAAAGAAACTAATAATTCTATGGACGATGTTCATATGTTAACACAAGGGAAGATAAAACCTTATTTTTCTTGGAAGCCCACATGCACAGAATCTTTAAGATTAGAGAACGCTGTCAATGGTAATACAAGAGTGGTCCTTACCTGCTTTAGTGACATCAGTCTTGTTTCCAATGTTATTAGAAGAAACTGGCCAATACTTATCGCCAATGAGAATATTAGGAATGATGTAGGCAATTGACCTAGCTATTGTTTTAAGAATAGCGTCTCACTTAAAAGACAGTTATGGAATGGCCATACTCCAAGTTTGAATGTGAGGTCTGATAGAGTGGGCATTTTTCCTTGCTGTTCTTGCAAGGCATGTGATTCAATATCTCCTAATGAGTTCTTTATCTATCCAACTGCTAGAAAGAAGTATATTCCCAAATTTTATGTAGATTGTAGAAGCATGGACTTGATTTATCTAACTATTTGAAAGAAATGTCCATGCTTTTATGTTGGTAAGACCAATCACTCTCTTAAGGGTGTCTATATTAGAATGACGAAACCTCACTTATGCGAATCCCGAAAGACCGACACATAAACAACAAACCACATGAACCGTAAGCACAAAATTCAAAATACAGAATCGCCATAGTTGTCCACACCATGTTTAGTGAGGTAAAACGTCAGTAAGAGATTCCCTTATCCAGTATAGCTCCCTAATGTAAATGTACAATAGTTACTGACCTTAGGGTTAGGGTGCGGGTTAAGGTAAGTGCATATATAGTAATACATTCATATTTATTTTGTTTGGGTAGGCAGTACATAGCAGGCAGTGGAGTTGTCAAACTATGGCAATTCAATATTTTGAATTTCGTGCTTAAGGACGTTCAGTGTTCTTGTGGTTCGCTGTGTATGTGTCTGCCTTTCATGATTTGTGTAAGTGAGGTTTCGGCATTCTAATATAGACCCCTCTTAAGGATAGACTCCTTGAACATCTAGGTGATATACTCAGAGGGGATACGTCTAATGCCCTTATGAAACATATCACAATTAATAATATGCATGGTTTCTGTTTTATGGTTTTACAAATAGTCCATAAGGATTTGAGAGGAGGTGACATCTCAAATAAAACAGATGTATCTGAATTAAAATGGATAATTACACTGCAGGATGACAGGAGATCTGGCTTTAATGGCAATGTGCCTTTAAAACCATTTTTAAAATCATGTAAATTGTTTTACTGATTGGTTGATTTTGCTTATTGAATTATTGTTTCTGCTATTTAAATGTTTATGCTGTTATTTTAGTTATATAGTCTGAAGAAGTGCCTAGTGTGTGTGAAATCGCTTACTGAATAAAACTAATTTTGGTTTTAGCCTCACGGATTGATCTCTCTACTTTACATTTTACATTTACGATGTGCTCTGATCTACAACATTCATAATGACTGCGATACATTGCAGTGTAATGCAGAATTAATACTTAAAACCCTCCTTACCTAACCATTTAAGACATTGTTTCCTATAAGCAGGTACATTTATTATTGGAAGGCGAGTACTGTAATGTGCATGTAATGGCACATGGCTCCCATATGGTTTAATCAGCTGAATTACATTAGTGAAATAATGTTAGAAAACAGAATAGTACTGACTATTACATATTCTTAACAAGTACTTCTGACAAAGAATGATTACTGATCTGAGATATAGACTATCATTTAACAGTTTTGATGTCAGGAAGTCAAACAAATGTTCTCAAAAACACTTTTGATCCAGGAAGTTATTTTGCTATTGTAATTTAACATGGAGGATATCACTAATGCTCAGTGCTAATGCTCAATGTCAAACATAACATTGCTCATGTAAGGGTGTTTGTCTCTTTTAAATGCCATTAGTAATACAATAAACCATAGTAACACAGATCCTTAAAGAAAGTCTATTTTATCTACACTGACCTCTGTCAAAAAGAATACATTTTTACACTCACTGATAATTGTTTAAAGTTTGTGTATCATAGCTAGCATATATTACCCAGGCAGAATTCAAACTTCTTTACTCAAGAAGTCAGACACAATGCCAAAAATAATGATAAAAAAGGCCCACAAATCACAAACATTTTTTTTAAATATTACTCTAATTTATAAAAAAAGTTAATTGAACATTAGGTTTTGTATCAGCCTGCATTTTCCAAACACTAAGATGCATGAATCACTAATGTCTGCCATTGATGACTGATTGTAATTCTCAAGGATTTACCAGAAAATCAAATATTTTACAAGTGACAAATCAGAAATCTGAGCAAAACCAGGGACAGTTGAGATCTGTTTAAGCAGTGCTATGATGATTCTTAAATCATAAATTCTAGGATACAATGAATGGTTTTCATAACTTAGGCAGAAACTCTTATTTGATAGTGATGTACAATTCAGGGTGTCATGCATTATTTAAATCAGATAGAAATTAAATTATGGCACCTGTCAGAAAACCTGCAGTCATTTAGCTATACTAAGAAATTACATGCTGAATATTTTGGACTCTGTATACAAGCTGCCATGTTACCTTAAAAAAGTGTATTGTAGGTTAAGGTAATAAAACTGCAAAACAAAATTTAGTAATCCTGGAAACTGGTTCTCACCTCCTCATCTCACAAATGCTGTAAAATTGAAAAAGATCACATTTGTGAGGTCAGCCGAGCAAATAAGCAATGGTGTATAATGCATCTTTTCTTATACATATAAGTAAAATAAAATTATAATAATGAATGTTTTATGAGTGTTTGTAACCTCATATATCAGGTCAGTAAGCTTAGGCTGCTGACAAATTTCTGCTTTTCTCTGATTTCTAATCTTCAGTGAAGCTTGCTTATATGTTGTGATTTATTCCTACTATTTAGAATGATTGCACTTTACCAATCAGTTGGCCTTAGAAAGAAAACGCTTAGTAAATTTGACTGTATCTCATTCAAGGTGCTATGCGCACAGCATTTCTGTCATCATGAGTGATCCTTTCAGTGTTCTCCATTATCTTTCTTTTCAAAACATCTGCCTTGGAATTTGAAGAGTGATAATCAATAACATCATCACAACTTATTTCACATGACACAAGGACCTGTAAAATTAACTATTGTCCCCTGTTCCTTCATCTTGTGCTTCCACATTACTACAAAGAACAGAGCTATTTTTCAGATACCAAGATGTAATATAAAAAGACAGTCACTAACTATGATTGTAAAACAGCAAGTGTAGAAGTCTGAATCAACCTTCATCAGTAGAAAAAACATGGTTTAAAAATTTTAATCTAAATTGCTTTACTATTTACTTCTAGTTTTGGTGTTATGACACGATAGCGGTTCTAGATAGTAAATTGTAAGCCGTCTCAAAAATACAAGAAACAACAGAGCAAATCAGACAAATCAAACTAATAAACCACAAAATTCGAAGAATTTTAATAAATTGATTTTTAAGTTCTTTGGACAAGTCATATTTACATATTTTGAAGGTCTGATCAGTATTTTCCATTTGCTGGGGTGATTTGGTGATTCCTTGCATTTTGTGGTTTATTAAATTGCAAACTGTCTCATATAAGTAAGCAAAAAGCACAATAAGTGGTGAGACTGTGCATAAATACATTAAATTGTGCATTATATTGTTTTCCTTCCATTACTTAAAAAGAGCATTCTGTAGATTAAGGCTGTGCATAGACAGCCACTCACCACATGGCATCACTTGCCTGAGTAATCACATTTTGATATCCTTATAGAAATATAATTTTCCCAGATCCCTTTCATTAAAAACACCACACTGAAATGGCATATGACAACCTTTTTGTTGAATAACAGTTTTAATCACCACTTTATTGGAAACATTCTTAATCACAATTCAATTAATGTCAAATAACATTTATTAATCATAATGCTAACATAACCTCATGTAGCAATTAAATAGAGCAGCCTAGCTCAGTCACCCTGCCTGAAGTCAGCAGCACTTACTTATTAGAAGCAGTATGCCCCACAGCCTGCCTCTTTTCTCTACCCACCAGTCTGACACAAGTTGTTCCCTGTCCCCTACTCCAACCCCGCTCCCTTCTGTAAATCAGTCTCCTTTCCAAATTCAACCTAACACCAGAGGGGGGACAGAAAAGGGCAAGCCTGCCCCTCTTCTCTGCCAGCTAACTAACCAATCATCATATGAAATCAGTCAATCCCCTTCATGTAATAACAAAGGGGAGGGGAGGGAGGGCGGCAAGTTTATGCCTAAAACTAATATCCCAACTATGTTACTCTCACATGATTGCCTTAAACCACACCCTATGCTTACCTCACTTCCTCCCCAACCTTCTCCCTCCAAATTTACCCTTTCCTAACACTATCCCACTCAAACTCTCAACCTATAGAAATCCCCCATCAAATCCCCCTCTTCCTTCTTTGAAAACATTCTTGATCAAAATATACTTAATGTCGCCTTACATATAATAATCACAACATTAACATAACCTCATATAACAATTAAACAGGACAGTATAGCCTGCTCACCCTGCCCAAAGTAAGCACCATTGCCTTGACCACTCATTTATCCTTACGTATCAGAAGCAGTGTACCCCACAGCTTGCCTCTCTTCTCTACCCACCAGTCTGACACAGGTTGTTCCTCCTCCCCTACTCCAAACTTTTTATCACACCATCCAAAAGCAAATTCAGGTGTGTATTAAACAAATCCATCCCTAAATCATTTAAGTGCACTCCATCCTGCCCAAACCACACTAGGTCCCTATCGGCAAAATCTGTATAGTGTGTAGTATGAATATACCCATTCACCAAATGTCTTGCCAATTGAAAATTTACCAATCAGTGGGCCCATCCAATGCCCTTAAAGCTGCTAATATTCTGCCAGACTAAGCGTGGTACTATTTCCGACCACACAATAACCATACCCGAAAATCTCTTCTGCAATGCCACTAAATCCTGCCGTACCAAAGAAAACAATTGCTGCTTAGGAATGATATCTAAATCATTAATTGCTAGATGAACTACAAAAACTTGTGGAATCCTGATCCGTAACAGTCTTTCTAAAACTCATTCTCCAGTTGATGCCATCTGAGGCTTCTGGTACTATACCACCATACTTTCCACCCTTGATGATATAACCCCAGTTGTCTGCCATCTGGCCTAATTTCCACCTGTTTCACCACCCAATAAATGTAGGAATGACACAAAATGACAATCTGCTTCCCTATAAAAACAAACAAAAAAAAAACAACAAAAAAATTAGATTATCAATTCAACAACTTATACAAGTCAGAAAAGCTAAAGAAGACCACTGGCCCACCCTCTTAATAACCTCAGCTGATGGACCCTGTCTTGCCAAGTTAGAAGTCCTCCCAGGAAGAAATGAATGAGTAAAAAACCCTTCATCCTGAAAGTCCAAACACTGAAATGCCTTCCTCATCATGCACACAAACTGATTAATTGTTGGGTCTATATTAGTTCCTTGACAAATGTATTCATCGACTACATCTTCAGTGAGCATCAGCTGCCAAAATTCACTTCAGTGAACCACGGAATTTTTCCCATGGTTCACAAACAACTGGCCATCACCTCAATTTTTCCCTCTTCCCGACTGTAATGAGATCTCGGAGTAGCTATATATAGTTAGGGTTGGTATACATAGTTGGGTGGATTTGATTTAGTCCATTGTGTGTTCCAGACTGCTGGTGGCTGAGTGTTTGCGAACCATGGGAAAAATTCAGCAGTTCATTGAAGTGAATTTTGGTGGCTGGTGTTCGCTGAAGAGGTATTCAATGAATACGTCTTTCGCAGAATTAATATAGACCCTAGCTGTTACCACCCTACACCTGTTTCACAGAAAAAAAACAAGTCCTACAGACTCCCAGCATGTGAATGCTGCAGCCTTCTGACCCACCAGCATTATTTGCCAAAACAATCTGTACCCCTAAACAACTGATCTGTTTTGGATATACGCAACTATATTTCAACTGCAATTGAAAAGATGACCACATCTTGCTTTACGAGAGATGCCATCAACTCCAAAACCCTAAATGCACCTTTGTACATCCATATAGACAATGTCAAGCACAAATTATAATCCACTGAGCCTCCTTCCACCAGGTGTAAGCCCCACAACAAAACCTTAAGGGCCTGCCTTGTCATTGGCCATTGCCGATCTGCCTTAGGTCCAGAACTCTACCCCATCCTTTAAACATATGAGTTACTGTCCAGGATTCCGTAAAGTCCTGTAACCCCACCACCCATGCAAATACACTGATAGCAGCCAAACCCACCTTAACTGACTTAACAGGTATCCCTTTCACCCATGACAAAGCTAAATATCACAGTAAGAGTTCCTCTAACCAAATTACCTCCTCTTCCAGCAGCTGCAAAACAAATTTGTCAAACTCCGATAAAGGCCTACCATTCATTTTCCTTGTAGACACTGCTCAAGACTGCTGAATCAGCCATCTTGTCACTTCAGTCCAATCTGCTACACTTTTTTTGACAATAAAAATCGGTTCTGTTGCTGCCTCTGGGGATAACTGCTGGAACCTGCAAAGATGAAAATGAGACAAACTGTCAGCAATCCCATTTTTTGCACCAGCCAAATGAACACCTGTGAAAGAAAAAAATTATCAACAAATTCTGTAAAACCAGTTTCATCACTACCAACAAAAGCAATCTAGATTTTGCTGGCTTTGACTGCAACACCTGTACCACAGTCATATTGTCAGAACAAAATATCACCCTCCTACCACACAGCTTCTCCTGCCATACTACTGTTGCAGCCCAAGTAGGCATTAATTCCAGAAAAGCCACATCCTTCCTCCACTCATTCCTGCAGCCATCAGGCCAATGAGACGCTAACCATTCCCCACCAAAAAATGTTCACATGCCAATCCCTCCAACCCACCGCTTAACAAAAATGCCACTGACCTGCAGAATGTGTAAGGTCAGGATGAACAGGTTGACAAGCAAAGTTCATCAGCCCAAAAAGCCCAAAAAGCTCCATGACAGCCCTGAAGACATCCCTGATCTGAACCTCTGAAAAACCCAGAAAGGACAAGGCCTTAGCAGGGCCCTCTAATTTCCTCATCACCAACAGCATCCCCAACTCCTCTCATATGTTCAAGAGCTCCCACATATCTTCCAACACCTCTATAAGCCCTTCACCTATCAACAAAATATTATCCAAGTAAGGAACCACCTTTTGAAAACCTACCCTTTGCTGCCAAATCCAATGAAGTGTGGTGCTAAACTTCTGAAAGCCGGCACAATCCAATGAGCATCCCACTGGCATGGCCTTGTCATAATAAAATTAGTTGCTGGCCATCATAGGTTCATAGATTAGTACTAAGCTAACTGCCCTTGTGAACCATTTTAAGCCTAGCCTATTATCCCTTGTGATATTCAAACCCTGCACCTTGTGTTTGTAAGGCAAATACCTTAACCATTAGGCCACCCTCCCATTTCATGCCTAGAAATGTCCATTCCTCTTCCCACACTGGTACTATTCTAAAGGCAGAGTCAACCAGCTACAAATGATCCCATGTTACTGAAACTACCTTCCTGGTGACCACAGTGAAACACTGGATGTCCTCATGCACAGTTTGAACAAATGTGTGAAAAGTGGCAAGCCACCCATGCACAAAACCTTGCTTTGGAAGCCCAACACACTTCTAACCCTTCGTCCCCAACTTTACTCCATCTGGAGGCATCATAGTGGCTAACCAAATACTGGATGTCTACCTTCCCATCTCAGTGACTGATCGACTGCTTTCCTTTTATGAAAACACTAGTCAAGCTAGAGCCATGAATTCCCTACATGCTGACTAAAAATAGTAATGAGAAGAAAAAAAAAAGAGACACACGGCTATACTAAAGTACTACTGGATAGCCATCTTCATAAATTATCGAAACCTAGCCCAGTCAAAAATACAACTAACTTGTAGTGAGAATCAAACCCCTAAATGTCTGTCTATTAAGCAACCACCTTAATTGCCCCCCAAAATGGGGGAAATTAATCCCAAATCTCAGACTTAATTGAAAACTTGGAAATTTCTTTTATCAACTCTGCCACATTGCTGAGCATATTCTTCAATGCCTGCACCTTATCGAGTGAATGAGAAACCTGGTCCTCCTCTTTGATCTTGAAACACCAATACTTCCATTTGTCCTCAAAAATTACCCCTACCCAAAACCTTTGTGACCCTTGAAATGTAGGTGAAACTGACCCAGCACCAGCTATGAATGATCTCATGTTACTGAAACTACCTTCCTGGTGACCACAGTGAAACAATGTATATCCTCACGCACAATTTTAACAAATGTGTGAAAAGTGGCAAGCCACCCATGCACGATGCCTTGCTTTGGAAGCCCAACACACTTGTAACCCTTCAGCCCCTACTTTACTCCATCTGGAGGCATCATAGTGGCTAACCAAATGTCCAGATGCCTAACTTCCCATCTCAGTGACTGATCGACTGCTTTCCTTTTATGAAAGCACTGGTCATGCTAGAGCCATGAATTCCCCACTTGCAGCCTATTAGCCTAGAAGATCATGAGAAAATAAGCTAGAAACAATAGGGCCATCAAATTGTCCTTCTTCAGCCAAACTGCCATGTAATGCATAAAGCCTAATGCCCAATTCTCCCATGTCATGGCACACAGTCTTTACGCACTCTACCTCTACAAAGCCACTAAAGCTGTTAGCAGGTCCTTGTTATTTGCAGTTTCAGCCTCTAGCAAGTACTATACCCCTTCTGCATCAATTAATTTAAAGATATCAATGTAATCTGCTTTACAGATCTTCTTCATCGATCTTGGAATGTGAGGTGTCAAAAAAACACCTCCTTCTACATTAAGGAATGCCTGTATAGCTAGCGAATCCCCTGGATACATTCCAGAATCAGAACTAACTTTGTGCTGCAACCCTGCCCTATCTGAACTAAACCCCAAACTACCTAATATTGACCTTATGCCAACTTAGCCAGCTATCTCCCCCCAGCCTTGAGCCAAACCTCCAATAAAGTGCAGCACCTCCAATGTACCTGCCACCTCCTCATGACACTTCCTCACTGACATGCTACTGCTACCCCTCAAAGGATCATTTACACCCATATGTATCCCCAGTAAAATATCAATACCTGTATAATTGTCTTGCTTCATTCTTCGAGACATTGTCTCAACCACTGCTGTGGCCTCCATCTTCCAAGGCCAATTCACCCATGATGAACTGCCACTCACTGACTTGCACTTCGGTGACTTGTCTGTCCTCTTTCTCTGGGATGCCCTGGGTTCCACTGATGCTGGAACCTCCGTCTCTACTCCTCAAAATAATTCTTTGGCTTGTGCTATGATAGCTGCCCATTTCTGCCACAAAGCTCATGCTCCAGCCACCTGTGGAAAAAGAAAAAACAGTAAATAGTAATGAGATGAAAAAAGGAGACACACGGCTATACTAAAGCATTACTGGATAGCCAT
This sequence comes from Protopterus annectens, assembly GCF_019279795.1. Classification (NCBI taxonomy): domain Eukaryota; kingdom Metazoa; phylum Chordata; order Ceratodontiformes; family Protopteridae; genus Protopterus; species Protopterus annectens. Next base: position 928,729,028 of record NC_056744.1, read on the forward strand.
CTTCATAAAGTATCTAAACCTAGCCCAGTCAAAAATACAACTATCTTGCAGAGAGAATCACACCGATTAACTTCTGTCTATTAAGCAACCACCTTAACCCCCCCCCCAAAATGGGGGTAATTAATCCCAAATCCCAGGCTTAATTGAAAACTCCTTGGAAATTCCTTTTATCAACTCTGCCACACACTTCCCATCCAGAAAGTTGCTAAGCATAATCTTCAGTGCCTGCACCTTAATGAGTGAATGAGAAACCTGGTCCTCCTTCTTGACCCTGAAAGGCCAATACTTCCCCTTGTCCTCAAAAATTACCCCATCCCAAAACCAAAGCGACCCTTGAAATGTAGGAGAAGCTGACCCAGCACCAGCTACAAATGATCCCATGTTACTGAAACTACCTTCCTGGTGACCACAGTGAAACACGATGTCCTCACACACAATTTGAACAAATGTGTGAAAAGTGGCAAGCCACCCATGCACAACACCTTGCTTTGTAAGCTCAACATACTTCTATCCCTTCAGCCCCTACTTTACTCCATCTGGAGGCATCATAGTGGCTAACCAAATGTCAGGATGCCTAACTTCCCATCTCAGTGACTGATCGACTCCTTTCCTTTTACAAAAGCACCGGTCATGCTAGAGCCATGAATTCCCCACTTACAGCCTATTAGCCTCCATGATCATAAGAAAATAAGCTAGAAGCAATAGGGCCATCAAATAGTCCTTCTGCAGCCAAACTGCCATGTAATGCATAAAGCCTAATGCCCAATTCTCCCATATCATAGCACACAGTCTTCACACTCTCCACCTCTCCAAGGTCAGTAAAGCTGCTAGCAGGTCCTTGTTATTTGCACTGCATCTGCCACCTCCTCATGACACTTTCCCACTGACATGCTACTGCTACCCCTCAAAGGATCAGTCACACCCATATGTATCCCCAGTAAATTATCATTACCTGTACCATTGTCTTGTCCCATTCTTCGAAACATTGTCTCCTCCATGGCCGTGGCCTCCGTCTTCCAAGGTCGCTTCACTCATGATGAACTGCCACTCACTGACTTGCTCTTCTGTGACTTGTTCTGCCTCTTTCCCCGAGATGCCCTGAGTTCCACTGATGCTGGGACCTCTGTCTCTGCACCTCAAAACAACTCTTTGGCTTATGCTACGACAGCTGCCCATTTCTGCCATGAAGCTCATACTCCAGCCATCTGTGAAAAAAGAAAAAAACAGTAAATAGTAATGAGAAGAAAGAAAAGAGACACATGACTATACTATAGCACTACTGGATAACCATCTTCATAAATTATCTAAACCTAGCCCAGTCAAAAATACAACTAACTTGTAGTGAGAATCAAACCCTTAACTTCTGTCTATTAAGCAACCACCTTAATTACCCCCAAAATGTCACCTACCTGCTAGCTGTATCATACTACCATTGTGCATGTATGTATGTGTGCGGTTGTGTGTGTGTGTGTGTGTGTGTGTGTGTGTGTGTGTGTGTGTGTGTGTGTGTGTGTGTGTGTGTGTGTACCCACCCCCAATCCACTACAAACAGAAAGTTGAGTTTCAAATCCAAGAAATAACTGGGGAAACCACGGTCCAAAATAATGCCTGCTGCAAAACCACCAACATTAAAAAATTATTAGTAAAATAACATTGATTGGATGTTGACTATGATTATAAGAAAATTACATAATTGCATTCTATGGACATGAGGAAGGCCGGAAGGTTGAAAGCACTTATTCTGAATCTTTAGACTGATTTCAGTCTTTTAGTATTTACGTTATTGATTTTATTCTTTTATTTTAATAATTAGTGTTCTGTGGTGGTTGAGCCAGTTGTTTGTTTTCTTCTTTTTATGAACATTAAAAACTTAACTTCCACCAATCTAAATGAAATGGAATAACCGGTTTACTTTAGCATGAATTTTCAGAAGGGTATAAAGTCAAAAAATACTTGCCTATCATTTTCCTGACTTCAATCTTCCATGATTTGCAAGTGTTTTGTGCAAACAGGGCAGCATACTTCACCCCCAGCCCAATATCAACAGTTGTACAAAGGGGGCAAAATATAAGGCATAATGTGGACATTCTCTGAAACACTAATCATTGAGTATGTGATCTCTTAACACATTCTTTTCCCAATGCCTGAACAGGTGAATAGTCTCCAGACCATTAATGCTGCTATGTGCATGCTTGATTAGTGGCCGTTACTCACTGCCATGCTTTCACCCATGAAAACACACTCCTGCAGCCCAAGACTATTTTAGCTAATTAATAAGGAAACCAAGGCCCATCCTTGGAAAGGGATCATCAGCACCCAGTGGATCTACATATATTTATGCCCAGACCACATCGGATATCCAAGATATCCAGCAAGTCACTACACTGTTGGTATCACTATGCAGGTGGTGTTATTACCCAATTTCTCAACTGAGCATGTGTGTGTGTGTGTGTGTGTGTGTGTGTGTGTGTGTGTGTGTGTGTGTGTGTGTGTGTGTGTGTGTGTGTGTGTGTGTGTGTGTGTGTGTGTGTGTGTGTGTGTTTGCATGTGCATGCCAATCTACTCCTGTTCCACAACTGACTCACTCAATGATCCTGACAACAACCAACCCACACAGAAACTCAATGACTGAGGTGGCACTCAGCACAAAATCCATCAAACATAGCCATCCCATCTTCAAAGAACAAGAATCTGATATACCTTTATATTGTATCTTACACTCACTCTCTAAAAATGGGTACTGAACAACGGAACAAAGCCATGATTCAATTTTAAATTCTTATTGAGTTAATCAATATCACACTACCACCGCCCCCCCCACAATCTAACTACCATAATCCACACAGCATACCCCTACACGTAACAAAAAAAGGAAAGAGAAGGGGTCTGTATTTCACTCACCCAGCACCACCATGCCACTACTATTATCCAAGGCCTACCTGTGCTTCCACTACCTACAAGGTCATCTCAGATGTAGCACTTTTCATTGCAAGTTCATGCCTAAAACTAATCTCCCAACTCTGCTACTCTTACATAACTGCCTTAAGCCACACCCTGTGCTTACCTCACTTCCTCCTCAACCTTCTCCCCTAAAAATTAACCCTTTCTTAACACTACCCAACTCAAACTCTCTACCTATAGAAATCTGCCCAAATCCCTCTTTCCTCCATTAACTCTCCCTTTTTACCCTGACCTTCATTATCCTAGCCACTTAAAGCAGCGGTAGAAAAAATAATTTGTGCCCAAACCATATTTATCATCCATACCACTTATCATTTTTTCTGAATCAATTCAAACATTTTTCTCTATCTGTTGTAAATTTACACAATGAAAAAAGTACAGAATATGACAAATGGCCCATGGCATGTAACAGTTTTCAGTAATGAAATACTTTTGCAGAAAAGTTGTGCTCTAGTGCATGTCTGCAACATTTACCTCAATGGAAGCATTGATGCTATCTTACTCAGAGCTATTTGATATCTCTTAACCCAAATGACCTTCTGCAAATTAGACATTTAAGATCTGGATACACACGTATATATCAGGATAAGTTAACATTTCTATAAACTGACATAATGTTGAAAATTTGAAGCTATTTTGACAGAAAGGCCATCTCTATGTAGATGAAGCAACTACCTGATACAATTATTAAACTTATTTTGGGAATAAGGAGTAGTAATTTAGAATCCCTGGAAACTATGTATATGGTGATACAGTACAGAATAATGGAATGTACCTGGAATGGGTCTACCTGGTATTATCGAATTTTCATTTACCCGAAAATGAAAAACTCGAGATGACTTCACTGAAAACTTAGTTTCATGAACTTAGTTTCATTTCGGGTCTACCTATAGAATCCATCATTGTAACAATCTTAATCAACTAGGATGGTTAGAATTGCCAAATCTTATTCTATCAAACCAACTAACTATTGCCCATAAGATACTGTTTCATCCTACATCTACTCCAATACTAACTAATCTAATCATCCCTACAATAACCTGAAGTCCCTGCGCTCATCAAATAAATTAATGGTAAAAATAAGTAAAATCAACAATCTGGCTGGAGACTCTCTATTCTCTAACACAGTGGGTAAAACCTGGAACTCCCTCCCTACTGATCTAACCTCCTTACCTTCAATTACCCTATTTAAATCCAAACTCAAACCATACCTTAAATCGCACTGGCTATGCCCCTGTGCAAACCCAGACTAACTACCTCCACTGTCTCCAGAGACTAATCTGCTCACTCACACAAACTAGTTATTCTTTTTTTACTAACATTAATGTGTGTATAATCTTTTAAAAGTTCAAATAGTGCTCGATTTCATTTACCTTATATTTTGCTGTATGTATACCCATACGTGTTATGTAGCTTGAATGTTTTTCCCTTACTCATAAGCTAAAATGTAATGTACTATTATAATTTGAAAAATCTTAATAATGTACCTATGTTATTGTGATTCTTTTCTGATGGTTTGGAGCTTTTCTCCCCGAGCCTCCACTGAAAATGGACATATATCCAGTTGGACTAGCCTGGTCAACAAATGTAAAATAAAAATAAAAAAATAAATGAACACCCGGATCACCACAGTTTTACTCAGGGAAATGAACCACTTGGCCACCATGATGAACTTTGCTCTTTTCCCCACTATAGTGTGATCTCAGAGTTGGTATATTTAGTTAGGGTTGTGTAGGGGGTTTTGGTTTGTTTATTTTGTCATGGTGGCCAAGTGGTTAATTTTCTGGAGTAAAATTGCGGTGATTCAGGTGTTCATAAAACTAAGTTTTTAGCTAAGTCATCTTGTGCTTTTCATTTTTGAGAGTAAGTGAAAATTTGATAATATAAAGTAGACACCCTGGAATATATATATATATATATATATATATATATATATATATATATATATATATATATATATATATATAGACAGATAGTTGTTAATTATATAGAAAATATGTCAATTGACTTACCAATATATATATGCATAGTTTGATGCATCATAGATGTTTTGATTGATCCTATGGGATCACATCTTGGTTATTATTAGATTCTTGTTCCAGTTCCATAAATAATTTGGCATACATGTATTGTATACTGTTTGATATTATTAACAAAACTATTTATTCATGTAACACACAAAGCTGACAGGTTGACATTTACGTGCTTTACCACTGAAGAAAGTTCTAGAGAAGGGAGGTTTTGCCATCACACCCAGTGATCACTAGCTCTGCACAATGCTTCATTCCCAGTTATCATCTTTCCAAATCTTTCCGGGCAAGCTTTCTGGGTCTATATTATAATCGTGAAAGTTTAATAGTTTGAATGCATAAACATCAAACTGTATGCAATGAACTATTAAACAATTGAACACCTATAAAAATATTTTTAGGACCAAAAAAAAAAAAAAAACTAATGAGTGTAGGCAGGGGGGCAAGCACCCATGCACCCCACACCCCCCGCTACTTAAATATACCAACTCTGAGATTGCGCTACAGTGTAGGAAAGGGAAATCTTCCCTTTCCCCACCATACTCTGTTAAAGTGTGATCTCGGAGTTATTATATTTAAGTAGTGGGGGGTATGGGGGGGTGAGGGGGGCTTGTCCCCCCTGCCTAAACACCCTTCACTTGTTTTTTTTGTTTTGTTTTTACAGGGTCTACTAGAATTTCAATGGTTTAATGTTTCAATCACTAAAGTTTGATATTTAGTGATTCGAGGCATTAAACCTTCGAGATTCTAATATAGACCCAAGCCTTCCATGACTTTAGCTGCCAGTGGCCCCATAAAAAATGCACTGAAAATTTTTGATTTGACCACTAAACTGGCATGGACAATTAGCATGCGTATGGTAATTCAGTATACTTAATGACTTGTTTTGTTTTGTTTTTTGGCCTTTATACAGTTCAGGAAGTGGCTGGTGAAATATATAATCTATACAAAAACATGATACTTCTTGAAGAGACCACATGCACTACTTTTTTTTAATTTACATATACTGTTTACAACTAGAGATTTACTGACTTTCAGTTTTTTCATAGTAAAAAACTATAACTTTGAAGAAAATGACAGTGCATTTAATTCAATTAACAAAAAGATACGCAAAAAAGTACAAGTGAAAAAAATGTAGACTTAAATATAATGAGAATAGGGAATCAGATTACAATGAAAAAGTAACAAATCTGATTTTGCATTTTGTACTGTAATTTTAAATAAAATGATTCCAGGTTCTAGACCAGAAGTGACAAAACGTCTCAGCAAACACATTGATCTGTGGATGTTATCACCAGACTATGGCTGTTATAAAAAATAACCAGAATGAACGTGGACCAGGTGGAAAAACAACCAAGAAAACATGAAACCACCTATTATAAAAAATATCAAACAATAAATGTGTGCATAATTCAAACAAAGCACTTATACACAAAAGCATTAAAGAGAAGTTCAGCAACAAGTGTCATATATCAGATATTGTACTAAAAGATTTGTTTCTTAAAGAGTTTTGAATTATACTAAGGTCACACATACACAAAATAGACTATCAAATAGGCAACTACTGAATGTTGTCAAGACACAAACTAAAGACTCCTACATAGACACAAACACATAATCACATATAAAGAAATGCATTTACATGGAGGGGTACACTACCCATTCCCTATACCTATAAAAAACAATTTTATGATCTCAAAACTCCCATGAATAAGCAATCAGTCTTACGCAGTATGATCAAGTTCAACACAATAATTGTTCATTCAAATATTTGGACAGAGTTGCACCTTGACTTCATGGTTAATTATCTAAATGTTCAACCAAAACACACTGCAACCATGCTTATGTAAATGTATATGCATCTGTATATGTATATGTATATGTGTGTGTGTGTGTATATATATATATATATATATATATATATATATATATATATATATATATATATATATATAAAGTTTGAAGCTATGTGGGTTTGGAATGTACTTTAGGTGGAGAGGTATGGAGTTCCATATTTTTGCAATGTAAGTATATCCTAGAAAATCACCTGTTAAATTGTTAGATTTGGTGGTCTTAAGGAGAGATTGAGTATTAGATCACAAATGTCTGGTAGGGGAGTAACTGTGCAGACCATTTTGAAGGGCTGGGCAATTTTCAAGTTGATAGGGAAGGGGAAGGGTACTAATTAATTGTGTATAAATAAAATGGTTTGGTAATTCTAACCACTTCATTTCATTTCTTTTAGGGCAAAGCAAAGCCTGACGGAATGTATATATGGCTGCCATGCATATTGTTTTTTGATTGTTTATTTTGAATGGAAATATTAGACATTTTAGTGTTGCGTTCTCTTACATTTCCTTTTAGCATTAGAATGCTAGATTGCCTATGACTATTTGGTCACTT
>NC_056744.1:928741421-928881421 GCF_019279795.1 Protopterus annectens
CTATAATTCCAGAATGGGGGATGGTGTCGAAAGTCTTGGCGAGGTCAAGATAGGCTGTGTGAAACACCTTACCCTTGAGATAGGCTGTGAGAACCACCTTACCCTCTTCTACGGCTTTGGTGACTTGCCTCAAAGAAGTCGACTAGGTTTAGGAGGCATGATCTGCCTTTCACAAACCCGAACTGGGTGGGGTCCAGAGTTTGGAGGTTACCAATGTCTTTGTTTATGAATTCCATGATGATACGTTCCATGGCCTTGCAGACCAGGCTCATCAGGCTAATAGGGTGATAGTTCCTAGGATCAGTGGTGGCTCCCCCTTTGTGGAGTGGGATAACTGTTGCTGTGCACCATTCAGTGGGCACAAAGCCTGACATGAGGCTATGACTGAATATGGTGTTTAGGTGGGGAGCCAGTTCGTTCTGAAGTTCATGTAAAACGCAGACTGGGATGTTGTCCGGTCCCATGGATGCTGTGTTTTTGACTTTAGAGAGTGCTGCTTTTACCTGTGTAGTTGTGATTACAGGAACTCTGCATTCTTCCTGTATAGATATGAGCCCTTTACAGGGTGAGAGAGGGATAAAGTTAGCACTGAACCTATCTGCCAGGATCTTGACAATATCAGTTGTTTCTGTAAATTGTGTGCCATTGTGCTATAACTCAGAGCAGATCTGGGTGTTGCCATTGAGATTCTTGACATAGCTATAGAATGCTTTGTGGTTGCCCTTAGAATCAGTGCTAATCTTGTTTTCATAGCTAGCTTTGGAGCATCTTATAAGGGATCTCAGCTTCTTACCTTTTTTAGTTAGATAACTCAATGCCTGTTAACCGTGTATTTCCCAAAGGTCAAGAAATGGGATCCATCAGTTAGGAAAATGAAAGTGGCACCAACATATGGTAAGTTTAAGAAAATTACAGCATAAGTTATTCTACACTGTCATTCAACACGTTTCATAGGATTTGCCAAATAATTTCTATATCATATTTTTCATTAGAAAAGTATAAACAGTTTGCCTAGTAACATTAAATATTCTATTACCTGATTTAAAATGTGTATTAATTAGCTGTACTGTTGACCATGGTATTCATCATTCATGCATATTTTTTGTGGCATATCTTACAGTGTCCTTTTTTAACCTCCTTAGGTTATGCAGCAAACATTATGGAATGTGTCTTCAAAACACTGTTAAACTCACAACAAATGACATTTGGCAACAAACCAATTTGTCCAGGGACATCTTTGAAAGGGAATTAGAAGAATATATTAGTGGGAGGTAAGAGGGTTGGGGAGATTAAAGGGTTAAATAGAAGGCGGGATGATTGGGAGGAAATGAGGTAAGGGTGGGGAGGGGCTTAAGGGGTTTTCAGTAGTGTAGCTGGGTAAGTATTCACATTTTTGGCATGAATTTGCTACGGCAGATTTTCGTCCGTGATGACCAGCAGGTAGTGGTGGTCAGGTAGGCCTTAGAGCAGTTGACTAAGGAAGAGGTGAGCAATGTTCATAACAAATTTGGTAGTAGTACTTGGGCTGGGCTAGCAGAGAGGACTGAGGTGAGGACAGTTTAATCAGGGGAGAATTCCTTTTGGGGATTGTAGTTGGTGGTGGTGATGGATTCTATTGGACTAGTGATGCCAGTGCTAGTGGGTGAAGTATCCTTATCAAAGGTACAAATTGCCAGGAACGGACAGTTAGGTGCTTGAGTAAGGTACCACTGACGGCTAACCTTTGTGAAAGTCATGCTCATGCAGATCGGTGGTACAGTTCATAGCAGAGGCTTTAATTTGGCTTACTAACCTGGTAGGGCAACAAGTGACCTGTTCCTGGGTCTTGGGGGCTGGATTTCATTGGCTATATTTACATTTAAATTTCCACTTCCGTTGGAGGAGTGTGGGTTTCGTGGTATGTGTGGTCCTTTTATTCTCAGCTCTGTGCTGGCCTTTTCAAAGTGCATTGCTTGCTTTTGTGGGCTTGAGGTGCACCCGGGCACCAGTAGGGATGGCCAGCATGCCCTGGCTACTAAGGGCTTTCATGTTATAGAAAAAAAACAAACAAAAAAAAGAAGTCAAGCAAAGGTGAAAATATTGAGTGAATACATCAATGAAATGATTCTCTGGGTGAATGTCCATTGTGGTTAGCAATCAAGTCTGAAGGTTTGTGTCAGGTACGTTGTGAAGGACGCTCACCTTGTAACATTTTTTTATGGTAGTAAAATTTTAATTTTATAGCTGCACCTCCCATGTCTGCTGACTTTCTTTGGAACATGTTTGGTGTGCTGGATTATAGAATCAGTGTTTTGGGTAGTTTATATGAGTTGGTCTCAGCCTTTCAGTTTGATTCATACTTCATGTGTTCAGCTCACAAAATTGGTTGCCTCTTACAGTGCGGTTCTTCATTGTAGTGGTTTTGATGCAGGATGATTGGCTGTCAGCTTTGATATGTCTGCATTGCAAGTGGCTTTCTGGTGTTTCCTGTTGAGATATGGGCTTAGGCTTTATGAAAGGGGAAAAGGAGAATGTATATGGTGAATGGGTTTTTGTGTTGGGAGTGGGTCACCAAACTCGGTTTTCTGTCCAGGTTGCTGCTTTCACAGGCAACAATGATTAGAGGGGAGGAGGGTTGGTGCATTTTCTTCTTTGACAGGGCAAAGAAATGGGCAGAAGCAACCATTCCACCACAGCACTAGGGTTTGTGACATAATGTTTAGGATGGAAGGGTACATCACTGAAGTGCACTGTAAAATGTGTAAGGCACATACACAGGGTGCTCTGCTATAATGAAGTGATTATTAAAATATATATTGAAGGTAAATTTGATGCTGCTTTGGATAACGTCCGGGTCTTCACAGATGAAGCAAATCCCAGTACATATATCATTATTGGTATAATAATTGGAGCTCAGTGTGTTGATCTGAGGTAGGCTGCACTGATGCTATGTTAGAAGTTGTGCATGTACACATAAGTAGACCTATCTGCAATTACTATGGGTTATTAACTGGGAGGTGACTGGACCTAAATTCCATTGCCGGAGAACAGACCTTTCATTAATGCTTATGCACTGATCATATTTTCTGTGATGTGGTTGAAGGTGCGGTCTGTTTGCTGATGTGTGGGGGTAACTGCTAGGGTTGAGTTGGAATTGAGGCTCAGCAAATAAGTTACTGGGATGCTTATCAATTGCAGCATTAGTGAAATGTATTGTGGGGGGGTGAGGGTTTACAGAAGTGAACACCTTCTACGTTTATTGTGTCTGATGCTTCAAGTGTTACATTTGGCACAACTTTGCGTTTGGAGCTCTGGTGATGGCCACATAAATTTACTCTTTAGGTCTTTTCTACGGCTAGCCAAGCAGTGGTATTTTTTTTCCCCAGTGTTTAGTGGGGGCAGTTCCAGGTTGAGAATTGCATTTTTCTGGTGGTCTATTGGCATGTTAGGGGTAAACTGACTTTGTCACTGTTTTTTTTTTTTTTTTTTAGAGCATTGGTCATTTCAGGTTTGAAGGGAATTAGTGACCAGGAGGTGCTTGGTAAGTTTTTTGGGCTTGCAGTTGGAACTGGGATTGGGGTGTTGAGTCATTCATGGGATCGGAGTTGAGGGCGGGGGTCACAAAAGCTAAGTTGCTGCAGTGGAGATATCATGGATTTTTACTTCACTGGGGGCTTTGATGAGGAGAGGAAGCTCAATCTCAAGTTGTTAAGGGTATGAGTGGTGGAGAGGAGGCACAGTGAGCAATGATTATGGGAATAGCACTTTTGGTATATTGCCGGGCTACAATTTCATTAGTGCCCATGCCTGAAATATATGTATGTATGGCTTTATGCCCTTTGCAATCAATTTCTTACAGCTTCTCAGTTAACTGATTATGTATCATACAAACCATTTTGCACATGATAGCATTTACAGATATGTTCAAGCTTCTGAATAATAGACATAGTCCCAATCAACAGTTAAGTGTTGCCTGGCCTTTCCCTCTCTCTCGATTTAAAATATTTTCTGGTGCTGTTTTCTCGAGTATGCTTGAGAGGACAATGCGGAAGCTTCACTATTTTACTAAAAGTATTCCCGGTTACTATAAGCAACTGTATACCACCAAAGATGAACAGAAGAGACTGTAGTATCTTAATTGCTGGAAGAGGGTATTACACTAGGAGAGAAACACAAAAGGCTGGGGGAATTTGACTATTGTCTGAGGAAGAGGTTAAGTGTTAGTTGTCCGGCCTTCATTTTCTTGATATGTGAGGGGGTGGATGAATGTTTCAGTGTTTGTTGGCTGGCGAGGTAGTAATTGATGGTGTGAAGGGAATCTGGAATTTGTGTTAATGGTATGGTTCCAGCAAAGGCTCCAAGCTGTCCAATGTAATGGGTGTATTCCGTGTATGTAGGGAACAGTGATCTGTAGGTTGGGGTTTGGATGATTGGGCTAGGGAAAGGGATAGCCACCTGCTACGTCATCTTTTGAAATCCGTCTTTTATGGCATATTTACTTCATGGGTTGTGGGGCATGTGCAGAACCCTTCCAGAAATTATGCAACACTGGTTATCTATTAACCTTTTAAGTCTGTAAGAGTAAAAAAAAAAAAAGAAAAAAAAAGTCCATAATTTTGGGTCTTTCTCCCTCTTGTCAAGGTTGTCTACTCTAATAGTTAAATGAGTAGTCTTGTTAATCTTTTATTTCAGGTAAGGGTGACTGCATGAGGATACTCGTCTGGGGCTTGATTACAGAAATGCTCCCAAGTCTGTGCTGACCAAGGTATTTGATATTTAATTATCTGTCGTCTATAATGTTCAGTAGTAACATACGTAAGTTGATAGCTCACTTTATGTTTGGTGGGTTAATTGATGCCCTGTAAACACATGGGTTCAGTTACTGCTGTTTGTGGCACAAGACTATTTTTTGCAGCTGTATGTTTCCTTAGTTGGTTGTGAAATGGTTTGTTGGGGGATATGCTGTTGCCAGGTATTTGAGGATGAGGGAGGTGAGTTGGTGTAACTGTGGTGCGGTTGATGAACAAAGTAGGCCTTGGTAGAGCCTAATACAGATTTATTTTCTTTTGCAGGTGGATGAGTACAGAGTCACAATGAGGTTGCAGTTGATGAGGTGCTGAGTGGCCCTCGGTCGATGGCCAGACTGAAGGAGGCCTGAAAGGTGATGGAGGCTGTTGCAGTGGATGTCTGGTCACCAGAGTGGTACATAATGAGGCCACAAAAAGCAGTGTGCAGAGTGAGTAATTGTCAGTGGCCTGAGGGGACAGGAGTTGCAAGATAATGGATTCTGCTTGGGTGGATGTGCCGGTGGCTGGATTGGAGCACAATGAGGTCACAGGTTATCCTACTTATTTGGGTTCATTAAGACATGTCAGTACTGCTTGTTGGGTAGTGTGAGGGCAAATGAGGTAGAGGTAGGTTGGGGGGTAGGGTAAAACACTGGAGGTTGTTTATGGGATTGTGGGGTTCCCACAGGTCTAGTTGAGTTGCAACAATCGTAGGAGCATAGGAGGTTATTGGGCTAATAGGTTTAGGTATCTTACAAGCCAGCCAAGTCAACCCTCGTGTTTTGGATGGGTGGAGCCCTTTTGGAGCATTTACAGTTATCCGTCCAGGTTATTGTGTTCATTGAGGGCCAATGACATGTTCTGTTTGAGAGGATGGTGGAGTTTGTTCCTAAGGCTGGGGGAATTTGACTATTGTCAAGATGGGTTTTGATGAAGTGCTTGGTGTTGGGATAGAAATTTCAGGGGGTTACTGTTTCTGTGGTATTTACATTATGGCTGTATTTAGTTATTCCAAAGTGTTTTGAGGGTCAACAAAGGTTAGGATGTCCATTATGTGCTATGCTTGTACTGGATAGTTGGAGGGATGGCAGGATTGCTTTTGGACTTTGATACTCTGTGGATGTGAAGGAAGCAATGTGAAAGAAGCAACTTGGAAGGCTGTGGGTAACTCCAATACAAAAATTTCAGTTTCACATGAGGAGAAGAAAATGAGCTTGCCAGACTTCTCTCTGCGTTCTTTATTGTACAAATCCCGGTGACTTGATTGGTTGAGATGTGTGAATGAGTTGAGTTGTTCATAAGTGAGTTCAGTTGTTTGCACATATTAAAGATCAATGTGCATTTGTAATTTTGTATGTCCATATTAGTGTTACAACTGAAAGATTATTGGTCTGTATCAGATTCTGTAGCTTGGGATGATTAGAATTTTACTGGTTCAGAGTAGGTATTACAACATTAAAATGTCTGAATGCAGTAATGACAGCAGTTTGGGTCAGGATAAGTTCATTCAAATACTTTTGTCTGGCTGGGAAAATATGGTTGGCATTTTTTGCAGGTGTCTTTATATATTTATGTAAAATTTTAATATGTTAAGGTAGGCAATTGGCCTAGGTGGTTTCACATGGCTTGGGTTTAATGTTTTGGTGCTGCCTAGGGCAGGTAATGTCACAGAACTTTACAAGGTTAATATTGGTAGTGGAATGAGAAGAAGTTAGTTAATATACAGAAGTTATGCAAAGATATAGTTATTATTTTAATATTGGAAAATGGGGTCATTGGTTTAGCTGTTAGTCAAGTGGTAGTTTTCGGTGCTCATGTGACAGGGTTTTGGGGTTGCTGATAGGGATCTAGTTGGGTTTAGAGGAGATGGTTACACCAAATGATGTTTGGCTGAACCACCCTTCCCCTTTTGTGTGGGTGGTTAGGTTGTTGACATTCTTGTAGGAGAGGTGGGGAACAGCCTGGTCAGGGTGGTGGGTGGAGAAGAAGGACAGGCTTGACCTCTTCTGTTCCTCCTCTGGTGTTTGGATGTTCATTTCAAGGCATTGCGAAAGGAAAGTGAGCAGCTGGAGGCTGCTTGTTAAATAAATAAGCAAGCGGAGGTAAGGACATTGCTTATTTGGTTGGAAGTATAATTCAATAAGTGGTGTATGAAGTGAGTTGAGGATGCTGCTTTATAAGTAAAGTAAGCTCGTAGAGGTATGGACGCTGCTTAATGGGTCAGGATGCATAAGGTCACATTGTCCTGAATTATTTGGTTGAATGAGTAATTCAATAGATGGGATATGAAGTGAGTTGTTAGACACTGCTTCATAAGTAAGGCAAGTGAGTAGAGGTATGGACGCTGCTTACTGGGTCAGGATGAGTAGGTCACGCTGTCCTGATTAACATTACATAGCTGTTTATGCTGTGATTAAATTCAAATATACTATGTTCGGTTGTAATTAATAAATGTTGGTTATCAAAGCTATTTTATGGAAGTTTAATAAAGTTAATCAAATGTCATTCGGTGTGATGTGTTTATTGAAGGGGACCAGGACAAAGAATGCTGTCAAAAAGAAACATGAAGTAATGAACACAATCACCACTAGCTAGTGTGTACTCAGCAGTTGATCACAATGATGCAATAAGGTAGTTTTACAGTTGCTTCTCAGTGTCTGACATGTAAGCATTACTTCTCAGTAGCAGTAAATATTTTCTGTGCATATCATGTTTCAGTGATACTGAAATTGTTCTTTCATGTCATTCTACATGCAACTCTACATTAAACATGTCAGGAGGACATAAGAAATATGACTGATGACCCCACAGAGGAAAACTCCATAAACTATTGCAACATGCTTGTTCAAGCAAAAGATCATTTCATTATGCTATAAAAGGAAGTGACATGTAAGGTATTAATTAGGTTCTGAAGAAGTCCCATGAATAATACTAGCTCTCCTTTCTCCACTGACTCCCTCTCTATTGCTCACCTTAATATTTGTAGCATTAACAATAAAGTAACACAACTCCATGCCTTAATTGATTTCTATGCCTTTGACATCCTCTGTCTCACAGAAACTTGGCTTAAACCCAGCACCAAAGACAATGAATTTACTCCCCCAGGCTATAGTACTTACAGGCAAGATCATCTTAATAAAAAGGGCGGAGGAGTGGCCCTCCTATACAAATCCCAACTTCAGGTAGCCTTAATTGACTCCTTGCCCCCCTCCCCAGCAAACGCTGAAATACTTTGTACCAAACTCCAAATTAATAAATCCAAAGCTATAAACATAATATGTTCCTACATCCCCCCAGGCAATAACATCAATACCCTAGAAAATATCCTTAGCTGGGCCTCCAGTAGCTTTCCTCAAGAAAGCATAATCTTAGGTGATTTCAACATTGACTGGAACTCCTGCATATCCCCAACTCCCACCATTCACCTTAATCTCTTTGACTTTCATCAAACCATCAACTCCCCTACTAGAATAAATAAATCCACCCACAAACAATCCATTCTAGACTGGATACTGACCAACAACAATCCCCTCTCCTATAAAACAGGAATACTCCCTGACAATATAAGCGACCACCTCCTCACCTTTATCACTAAACAAAAAATCAAAAATCCCAAACCAGCAACTTATCGTACCAAATACAACAAAACAGAGTTTAACCTAGCATCCTTTCAAAATGAACTCAAAGAATATAACTGGTCCACTCTAAAATACCTCCCAATTGATGAAGCAGTAACCCATTTTAACAATACTTTCCTACTGATTCTAAACCAGCATGCCCCATCCCGCCTAGTTAGAGTCAGTTCCAAAGCAGCCCCATGGCTCTCTAAAACAACTAAACAAACTATGCGGGCTAGAAATAGACTGTGGTCTAAATGGAGGTCAACAAAAAACCCAATTGACCATCAAAACTACAAATACCTGAGAAACAAAACAAAAAAGCTCACCTATCTGGACAAGAAAAACTACCACCTTCAATACCAACAAAACCAACACCACAACCCTAAACACTTTTGGTCTGGAATAAACAAACTACTCCATCCAGGCAACATAAAAACTCCTACCCCTGCTGGCCTAGCAGAAACCCAACCTAACATTATAGCCAACACCTTCAACGATTTCTTCTCTCAAACAGTCACCTCACTTGCAAGTACCATGACCCCCCCCTAACCCTCCAAACTACCCCCACACAAAACAGCACCGATAAGCTAAAGTTTAATACTGTCTCAACAACTTATATACGTAAACTACTATGTAAACTCAAACCCTGCACCCCTTCTGCAGACAAGCTTCCAGCTGAATATCTGCAACTAGCTGCAACTGAAATAGCCTACCCAGTCTCCATCTTAATAAACAGAACCATAACTGAATCCAAAATCCCATCCTGTTGGAAAATCTCCCATATCATTCCCCTTCATAAAGGAGGAAACTCCAACGAACTCTCCAATTTCCGGCCTATTGCCCTTCTATCACCTCTATCCAAAATAATGGAACGCTGCATACACCATCAACTTCTACATTATCTCCTGAATAACAGATTGCTTGTAGACTCACAACATGGTTTTAGACCCTACCACAGTACTTCTACTGCCCTTCTCTCCTTCACTGACTCTATTAATAAAAAACGCAACAACAACCTGTTCTCCTCTGCACTATTCTTGGACCTCTCAAAAGCATTCGATATGGTTAACCATAAACTTCTCCTCGATACCTTACAATCCCTCTCACTTAATTCACAAGCATTACAGTGGTTCGACTCATACCTGACTAATAGAAAACAAGCAGTCCTCTGGGACAGCCATCTATCCTCCCAACTCCCAGTTACTATTGGCGTCCCACAAGGATCCATCCTAGGTCCCTTACTTTTCTCTATTTTCATAAATAACCTGCCCACTTCCCTCCCAACCTCTACTTGTATACAGTATGCAGATGATTCCACTCTCATCTGCTCTGCTTCTTCCCCAACACAACTCCACTCTGCTACCCAATTGGTCTTCACTGCAGCAGAAAACTGGTTTCAACATATCTGTCTCCTCCTAAATCCCAAAAAAACCAAACTACTACTTTTCACCCCAACCTCTAAATCCACCCCTATCACCTTTTCAATTGTATCATGTAATGGCACTGTCATCAAACCTGACTACTCCACTAAGCTGCTAGGCATCACCATAGACAATCAGCTAAATTTTGACTTCCACATTGATTTAACTATAAAGTCAGTCAATAAAAGATTGGTGCCCTTTACAGAATTAAGCCCTTTCTCACTGCCACTTCCCGAGTGGCTCTCGCCCAAACTCACCTCATCTCTACATTATTGTATGCCTCTCCTTCCTTTATCAACATATCTAAATCTAATCTTCAAAAACTAAATACCGCCTACCACAGTATAGCCAGATTTGCTACTGGCTCTCCATTCCAAACTCATCACTGTCTAAATTTAAAGAAACTAAACTGGCTTGAACTTCCAAACCTAATACTCCTACAGCAACTAATCATCACTTTTAAAATTCTACATTACCCCTCCAACACACCCACACTAAATAAACTCATCACACCTTATAAAAATCTCACTACACTTAGATCAGCCAACAAGCTACTAGTTACTACTTTGAAATCTCATAATAAATCAGGCGATTCCTTATTCGCAAACACTGTCGGTTCCTATTGGAATAAACTTCCCACAGAACTGACCTCCCTAGGTTCATGTCATCTTTTCAGAAAATAGATAAAAACTCACCTACTAACTCACTGGCTATGCCCCTGCTCCAACCCTGACTGACCTCAGCAAATTTTTTACTCTCTCCAGTCCACTCCTGTATCTTTTTGCTCTTTTGTTCTAACTTAAACTGTCTTCCACTGTCCCTATTTTGTACCATCACTCTTCTGTTCAAATTATTGTTATACTCCCCCTCTGACCATGCTGTTATTCTGTCTCTTGGTTCATCTACCTGACCTCCAATAATTCCTGCTACATTAGTATTTCTCACTATCTTTGTTTCTTTCCACCTTACTTTTCCTACTGGCTGATCCTTAGCCTTACTAATGTCCTAACATCTGTACCTTCAGAAATTGCATCTCTGGCAACACTCCCTTTACTTCATTTCTGCCTTATTCCTATTACTCTTACTTCATAATATCTGCTACACTACTTACCTACATATTTTTACTTCATACTAACCTTTTTTCCTGTTTTCAGACAATACCTATTTGTTGTCACACCAGCTACTAGTGATATTTTTTAACTCATAATTGTTGTCTCATGATACTAAAGCTTTTCTACTCAGTACTCATCTGAATTTTGATTGTCATCTAGTCAGATTAGTACAGGAAAAATGTATATGCATTTGAAATTGCCTTATTATATTACTTTTTATTTGTATAGTTTGTTTATTTAGTAACCTCTTAAACTGTATTGTCTTAGTCTGATAGTGGAGCTTTTCTCCTCGGGCCTCTGCTGAAAATGGACATGTATCCAGCCAGACTAGCCCGGTTAACAAATGTAAAATAAAAATAAAAATAAAAATAAATAAAGTGCTAAAGCTTTGTTTTTATTAAATTTTTATTAACAGTGTATTGGCTTTGCGTACCCTCAACTACTGCTTGACCTTATATATCGGATTTTTGATCCGACTGCTTGTTCACTGCCCAAGGTGATTTTAGTGTTTAATTTATAGGCAGTATATTCCATCTTTTGGGCTGGTTTGAAGTATTGCAGCATGTTATTTACTATGTTTAGAGTTTTAAAAAGGAAGGCACCTGATGCAAATGTAACACACTGTTTTATTTCCACATTAAGCACTTTCGTCCCCCAAATAATTGAACTTCATCAGAATAACACCTTAAATAACCTTAAAATCACATGACTAAACCTTAATTGAGCCAAATTCAATCTTAAAGGTCTCTCATCTTTAAAATACTCAAAAAAACATAGACTATAACTCAATATAAGCTCTAAAAGCACTTTTTTAAATATATAAAAAAGTCAATACAATTTAAACAATTCTTATACATTCATTAAAAACCTGTTAAATGGCAAACATAGATTTTAATTTTAAATAACTAGATATATATAGTTTCTTTAACTGCCATTTTAATTCCTGTTACTCTAAATAAAGGTCAGTTGGCTCACCCCTTGGTTTGACATTTATCAGGTTTTTTAATGAATGTATAAGAATTTTTAACTTGCATTGTCTTTTTTATACGTTTTTTAAAAAGGTGTTTTTAGAGCTTATATTGAGTTATAATAGTGTATGTTTTTGAATATTTAAAGATGAGGGACCTTTAAGAATGAATTTGGCTCAATTAAGGTTTAGTCATGTGATGTTTAAAGTTATTTAAGCTGGCTTTTTGGTTTGGATGCTATTCTGATGAAGTCCATTTATTTGGCAGACGAAAGCGCTTACTGTGGAAATAAAACAGTGTGTTACATTTGCTTCAGGTGCCTTCCTTTTTATTTTTGAGTTGGATTTGCATTTTTTTGTGTTCTATGTTTCGAGTTATTGTACTTCAGCATGTAGTACTAATGCTGTTGTCAGCATTACTTATTTTTGGAATGCATATAACAATAATTAAAAATGCCTTCGTAAACATGTAAAATGCATGTTAGTGTGTCATAACAAAAAATAAATAAATAAATGAACAAATCATGGCTGGTCATTTTCCTTATTACATGAAATGCATTTACATCTGTTTAAAATTCCCAACATCAAAATATATTCTGTCCTCCAAAACTTTCAATTAAAAAAACAAAGAATTTTAAAATGGTGGAATTAGTTTTGCACAGTTTGAAATGTAAGCCTTTACTTGCCATGGCAGATGCTGTATATAATGTGCAAAATAAAAGTAAATGGAGATCTTTGATATACCCCATCATTGTATGGATGCATTCCTCTTATTATATTCTGACAATATGAAGGCAGAGGAAGTGTAACATTTCTACCCAGGCATCCCCAACATCAATGCTGGTGATAGGCAGTATAAAATAAGTAGACATATAAAAAAATGTAATCATACACTGCCATATTTTGTCAATGTTAATTTTATATATATATATATATATATATATATATATATATATATATACATACACACACACACACACACACACACACGTGTGTGTGTGTGTGTGTGTGTGTGTGTGTGTGTGTGTCTGTGTGTGTCTGTGTGTGTATAGGGAGAGATATAGATATACAGACAATCGATATATATGCAATACACTAAGTAAGATCACAGGACACTAGTCATTCATATAAAATGTTTATTCACCAAAAAGAGTTTCCACGTGCTACTTTTACATTAACTATTTTTGCAGAACAGTGAACATTATTTAGTTATGGGAAAGAGTAGTGGAAGCTGGGTTAAGAAGGGAGGTGATGATTAGTGATCAGCAGTATGGTTTCATGCTGGGAAAGAGCACTACAGATGTGATGTTTGTTCTTAGAGTGTTGATGGAAAAGTATAAAGAAGGGCAGAAGGAGTTGCATTGTGTCTTTGTGGACTTAGACAAAGCATATGACAGGGTGCCTAGAGAGGATTTGTGGTATTGTATGAGGAAGTTCGGAGTGGCAGAAAAGTATGTAAGAGTGGTGCAGGATATGTATGAGGTTAGTGTGATAGTGACGAGGTCTGCGGTAAGAGTGACAGATGCATTTATGGTGGAGGTGGGATTACATCAATGATCAGCTCTGAACCCATTCTTATTTGCAATGGTGATTGACAGGTTGACAGATGAGAGCAGACAGGAGTCTCCATGGACTATGATATTTACGGATGACATTGTGATCTGTAGTGAGAGTAGGGAACAGGTTGAAAAGACCTTGGAGAAGTGGAGATTGATCTAGAGAGGAGAGGAATGAAGGTCAGCAGGACTAAGACAGACTATATGTGTGTAAATGAGAGGGAGGATAGAGGAATGGTGAGTATGCAGGGAGTAGAGTTGGTGAAGATGGATGAGTTTAAATACTTGGGATCAATAGTTCAGAGTAATGGTGAGTGTGGAAGATAGGTGAAGAAGAGAGTACAGGCAGGGTGGAGTGGGTGGAAAAGTGTGTCAGGAGTGATTTGTGACAGAAGGGTACCAGTAAGAGTGAAAGGGAAGGTCTACAAGAAGGTAGTGAGACCAGCTATGTTATATGGGTTGGAGACAGTAGCTTTGACAAAAAGGCAGGAGTCAGAGCTGGAGGTGGCAGAGTTAAAGATGTTAAGATTTGCATTGGATGTGACAAGGATTGACAGGAGTAGGAATCAGTATATTAGAGGGTCAGTGCAGGTTGGACGGTTTGTTGACAAAGTCAGAGAAGCGATATTGCATTGGTTTGGACATGTGATGAGGAGGAATGCTGGGTATATTTGGAAAAGGATTCTAAAGATACAGCTGCCAGGTAAGAGGAAAACAGGAAGACCTAAGAAAAGGTTTATGGATGTGGTGAGAGAGGACATGCAGGTGGTTGGTGTGACAGAGCAAGATGCAGAGGACAGAAAGAAATGGAAACAGATGATTCGCTGTGATGACCCCTAATGGGAACAGCCAAACGAAGAAGAAACAATGAACATTATTTTAAGATACCACACATGGCAGAAGGAACATTTCTACCATTGTGCTATTGACGATAATTGTAATATGATGTTTGCAGTATGTGCTGATCAAGAGCTACTGGATCAAATGGAGAGTACTGTGTGATACGTGTAATAACATCATCCTGTCACTGAAAAGTCATCTGTTTAACCTCACTGCAGCAAAGACAGTCAAGTGTGTCTTCCACTACATCATACTTGCTAGAGTAGAACCTAAAAACTGTGAAAAAACACTTGAAAACAATGAAAATAAAATCAAGCCAGACACTGATAGAAATGTATGGTATGACATGCTTCAAAAAGGGGAAATAAACAATTACTGTATATCAGTTGACTTAAACATATATGCTAATCAAAGTACAATGTTATTTAGTCCAACTCCTATGACATTCATAAAATGGGTTACACATGGAAGTAATAAAAAAACACAAGATGGTCATGAATTATTACATACATATGCATTAAAATATGCACATTATTAATGTATATGTATTACTTTGTTTTTCTTTTTTTCTCATACTTACTTTTTAAAGAGAAACTATGTATCAGTGCATAGCTACATAAATAAATACACACACACACACACACACACACACGCACACACACACACACACACACACACACACACACACACACACACACAGACACACACAGACACACACACACACACACACACACACACACACACACACACACACACACACACACAGACACACACACACACACACAAACAGACACACACACACACACACACACACACACACACACACACACACACACACACACACACACACACACACACACACACACACACACACACAGCTCCTGAGGTTCACATATGATAACTAGGCCAGGAATCACCCCTGTATTACCTTAACGATGGATGCTAACCCAAACCCTAATGTTGCCCCTTCCCAACCCCTATACCTTAAGTTAATAAAAACTATTCCCTAATCAAGACACTCACACAGACATACAAACAACACTACTTCTATCCCTTTGACTCTTAACCTAAAATACACACACTCGCACACAAAGATACAAAACATAACCCTGACTCATTTATACACACTCACACACACATACAAATACACACACATGCACACAAACACTTTCACCCCCTCCAGCCTCGCTCACCTTTTACGAGAAACAGTCCCTCGACATTTTCAACACTCTGCTATGTATACATTCAAAAATTAAGCACCTGCTATATCACTTGTCAACCAAATGGCGATATATATATATATCTATATCTATATAGGTCTACTTTACATGGTCGACTCTTTAGAAAGTCGACTTTCATATGGCCGAGACTATATGATCGACTTTCAAAAAGCCGACCATGTAAAATAAAAACATGACACACACCAAACACTTACCTTTCAACTATTAGTGGGGGGGGCAGGCCCCCCTGCACCCCCCATGGACATTTTCCCATTCTGCACTGTACGGAGATAGCAGTTCCCCATGGTTGGCTTCTCGAAAGTTGATCATATGGTTTCGGCCTTATGAAAGTCGACTTTCTGACAAGCCGACCATGTGAAGGGGACCCATATATATATATATATATATATATATATATATATATATATATATATATAATCTACTACATATGTTTGCACATAAAAAATATATATATATATATATATATATATATATATATTATATATATATATATATATATATATATATATATATATATATATATATAAATATATATATATATGTGTTATGTAACATAAAACAGTAAATGTTGGGTGTCTGCAAAGAGACATAGCACAAAAGTCTGAATACTTGCTGAGTGCAGCAGTTTCCAAGAAGGATTTTACATACATGCTTGCATACATATCTACATACATTAATATAATGTATGTTAAAGAAGACAGTTGCTGGTACAGAATAGAATACATTGTGAGCAAAGCATTGCTGCATGATGAGTGAATTCCAGTGAGTGCAGACTTTATAGATATCAGGAGTGGTATCAGCAGACGACTCAAAGTTGACCTCAGTAGCCCAATCTCAAGGAATAAAGAAAACTGAAGATGAGCTGCAGAAATTAGAAAACACAGATTTTTTTAAAAATTAGATGATCTAACATCAGTCTTATGATACCTTAAATGGCTGAAGAAGATAGGATTTGAACTGGAATACTAGTAACTAACACAGGAATGCAGAGGGCAAAGACACTTTTTACAGCAGTTGTAGATGACAGGTTCCTGTTGAAAATCTGAGTATTAGATTTACACTCTTTGAAGTATTTAGACACACTATTCTAAGGACCCACAGTAGTGATCATGCAGTCTTGCAATTAATAAGTCCACATATATGTTGGTGGGGAAAAAGTGCTTGTTATCAAACATATCTTCAGCAGTGATGCATCATGACACTTTACCCAAATGTCCAATGAAGATGTGCTTCAGCAGTAAAAAATAAAAAAAATAAAAAATAATATGAATAAAATCACAATGCATTTACTGTGTAATTTAAAAGCAGAATTGAATATATATATATATATATATATATATATATATATATAGAGAGAGAGAGAGAGAGAGAGAGAAAGGGGAGAGAGAGATTTTGAAAACAAGCTCTACTAGGAGATTATTAGCTGCACAGCATAATAAACACATGTAGGTATACCTTCATCATTCACATCACCTTCCAAATGTCAGAAGCACATAAAAAGATGTACTGAAAATTAATTTATTACATTACCTCTAAAATAATTAAGGCAATATAACTGCATCTTACGAAATCATCCCAGCAGCAACATAAACATAAATCAAAAGAATAAAATTCAGCATAAATGCATAGTTTCTGCTTGCACATCACCTTCAAAAGCTGGAAGCCTCACATTACTACACTGTACATGAAAATCATATCAAATAATGGATGCAATATGAGAGCAACACAGATAAATAAAATATAACTGTACTACTTCAAATACTAGAATAATAAAACCCATCACAGCATGGCTTTGCACTCCATTTACAACAACAAAAAAAAAACATTTTAGCTATGCCTATAATGCCAATCACAGACAAAGCAACACTAAACTACTCTAATAAGCATCTTCCAAGCATTTTAATAATGGCATGACATCCCAGCATCATGATAAGTGAACAATAAATACCAAAGAGCATAACATAGAAATAATGATACTTGTTGGAAAACAAAGAACAAGCAAACTACATATTTAACACAAACATTAAAAACTGATAAAATGCCACAAATAATCAAATAATCAGTACATGTATTTAGAAATGTAATAACAATATCAAAGAGTAGGCAGTGGTGGTGCAGCGGTTAGTGTTATCGCCGCACAGCAAGAGGTTCTCCGGTTCAATTCTCTGCTGGAGTCCTTTCTGTGTGGAGGCTGCATGTCTTTCCCATGGTTGACTGAACATTAAAGACATGCAGGTAGGTGTGCATGTTCCTTCTTTGAAGGTTGGGCACCAGGCTAGCAATTTGACACTGTACAAATCCACTGCCAATCATTAGCAGACCTGTGATCCACTGTGGTGACCCCTAACCGGGAAAAGCTGAAAGACTTTTTATATCATTGAGAATGTCCTAACCATCTCTCTCTTTCACAACCTGCAGGCCAACCATCACTCTCTTTAGAAATTCCTCCTGAATCTGTATTGCTACTGTCAGATGACACCAAATGATCAAACTCATAATTATTTCTTACAGCTTCTTCAAATCTACCATCAGACATAGAAATTTCACTCCCTCTGTTTTTTTTTTTTTTCAGCATCAGCGGATTCCAAACTGTGACTAACTCCAGTATTGGAAGACAGCATGTAAACCATTACCAGTAGTGAAAGGTCATACACAAAAAAAAAAAAAAAAAAAAAAAAAAAAAAAAAAAAAAAGGGCAGGAGGAGTTATACAACACACTATTCATAAGGGAACATCATTCATGACCAATACACTTCAAGGTAAGACTGTGGAAAAGAAATTAAAGTCTGAGTCTATTAGTTGTTTGGTGGCAGAAAGGTTATACACAGAAATTCTGAAAGATTTATGATGTCATACATATTCAAATAAATTATTATGAATCTCTGCTAAAACTTTTTAGGGAGTAACTGACAAGGAGAATCTATAGTAAAAGATAGAAAATGGAAAATATTGTCAGTGTAATGACTATTGATAACAGTGACAACTTCATAACTCCATCTAAAAATATCTTGCTGAATATTATACCACATTTAAAACAAATTACTAGGAGTGTAATTAAAATTATTGTTGTGAACATATGATCTGTTGGTATTTAAAGGAATATGGAATCTCAGACCATGAACAAATTGAAATTGCTCAGCAATAGTTATATTTAGCTCTGGAAAAAAGTTGATTTACTTATTTTGATACATAATTAGATAAGGAGGAAAAGAATATTAGCGCATTTGAAATCATGGGCTGAACAATATAAAGACAGCAAAAACAGACATTAGTATCTTATATGCTATAAATAATGCAATAATTCAAAAGGGATTGTGCTGATAAACAGAATTTTAAAATTATTCTTATTAGTATGAAATCCTGTAATCCGTTGAATGTATATTAATAAATTAAATAAATGGCCATCTGAATATGCTATTTTTTCAGTAGTAAAAATCTGATTGTCTGCATAGACCAGAACATTAAAAAAATTATTTTTATAGTAAAAGATATAATCTGGGGGTCCTGTAAAATGTATCCATAATGGGGATAATAGCCAAAAGAAATACTGTTGGGGAGTCCTTGTCCTGCTGCTGATCTTCAATCACTGGTTACTGAATCTTGTCCATTTACAATAAAATAGTACATAGTCCAAAAAGTAAAGCAAAAATTAAGTTATTTTATCAGAAAGAAACTATATCTTCTAAAACATCAATGAGATGTGTCCTGTCAATCAAAACAAATGCTTTCTGGGCATCTAAAGATGCTGTTAGAAACTGGACATGACATGATATAGATCTACCAGGTATAAATCCAAATTAAAATGATAATATTACTTCTGCAACATAATTTAATATCTGTTGGTTTAATGCTTTAACACAGACTTTATAATCAACATTCAAAAGTAAAATAGTTAACTCTCTTGGGTCTGTTCCAGACAAGTGAATTAAAATTATTCTGGCTAATGAACTTGTATGTGCACCAAATCTGGAGAAGCCATGAAAATGATAGAAGCCTCCAAAGATAAGGACCTGGTATTGCAGCAAACATCTTACAGAATTCAACAGGGTTTGAATCATGTACTGAAGCATCTTTATTTTAAAAAGAAAAAGTTACTTGCTTAATAAACTCTGCTGAAGGGCTTTCATACACAACATCAATATACGTCTTTTCATTTTTTTTTCTGAGCAAAGTCCTCCATTCTTTGAATATCTATGGGGTTATTATAAGTTCATAAAGAAATATACAGATTCACTTCTCATTGAATTACTTTGGATTCTATAAACATTGCTTATGCAATTCTTAAATTAGTTATACAATTAAGTCTTTCTATCTTAAAAAAACAGTTTGAAACTATGAGGCAGGTATCTCAGCCTACCAGTAACTGTCTGTTTTTACTTTTGACTGAGTATATTTACTTAATTCATGTAACACTTTTGTCAAAATGTTTGTTTTTTGAGTCCACTATTGCATAAACTTAGATTGGTGTACCTTATAAAGTTTATCAGAAACTGAAAGCTGCTTAATGAGCAGATCAGTTTCCCTTCTTCTGTTTTCCTTCATTCTCAGTACTAACTAAAAAATAAAGCCTGTTATAAATACATTACAGGAAAAGTAAATACAAAGCTATGAAGAATTTCATGAATCATTGTTCAACTGAAAAGTAGCAATTACTGTTAAAATGTCTTTATAACAAATGACGAATATTTGTCAATGAAAATCTACTTCATAGTTAATGTAATTGTTGAATGGGCTGATAAACATATTGGATGCATTTCCAGTGTTCCAGCAAAATGGATTAAATTTTCATAAATGAAAAAATAATGAAATATTAGTCCCTTTTAAAATTTCAGCTAAAAAGGTAAAATCATTACATTTCTGATGTTTATAATGCAAAAAATCTATAAGGCAATATATCAAAAAAATGTAATTCGACATGGGCTCCTTTAAGTGATTTACCTAAATCTGTATTAAAGTCCTCAACCAGAGGAATTCTTGTTGCATTTGGAGACAGTCCTAGCTCCTGTCAAAACATGTAAAAGCAAATGTGCATATATAGAAACTGCTGCAAGTTCATAATTTTCTAGCTGAAATTTGGCCAACAAAATTCTATCATTAGCCTCAGGAAAAAGACTGATTATCTGAAATCTATCAGAATACTGTAGAACAATCTCACTTTGTGAATTATTGTCTGATTAGTTAAAACAAGCTCCCTTCATTTTTTTATCAATTTTTTAATTGTTTTGTGAGCTAAATGGAATTTCTAGTAAAAATGAATTCTCAGAATTAATATGCTTCAGAAATGTAATTACAGTTCCCCTTTTTGCAAGTTTTTAATGACATTTACATTTAATTAAACTTATCTCAACATCTACAAAATAGGTATAAACAAATAAGTAAAAAATGTCCCAAAGCGATATGAGCAAAGTCCAAAGCAGTTATATCCAAAAACAAGCCCCAAATCATGGAAACAGGCACAGGAATAAAATCCACAAGTATATTTATTTTGCAAGCGCTTTCGTAATTAAATATTACTTCTTCAGACGCATAATAAAAACACAAAAGCAATCCATTTATATATCGTTTGAATTAATCAAGTCTGTTTCCCTCCAAAACATTTAAAGACACAGACTATATTGTCAAATAGTAAATCTATACAGTGTAACAAATATTATTAAATCCCTTAATAAATCAAATTCTACAATATATATTAAATTCTATTGCATCAAATATTCAACAACATAAAAATAAGTAAAAAATTAAAAATAAAAAATGTCCACGTAAATTAACTATTTCTTAATGTTCCTATTCTTTAAAACTGGTTTAAGGGGTACTGAATCATTCAATCCATACTCCCTGTGGGCCCAAAGCCTAAAGATCCATCTTAATTCTACCAGCTCTGTGTTATTCACTACATCACCTATAAATAAATAACCTTAAATATGGAATATACAAAACATTAATCATTAACCTGAACTGTGAAAAAAAGCCACCCTGGAGTGTAACTCTACTTGCTGCTCCTCCTAAAACAAAACGGTATATATGTATGTGTGTGTGTGTGTGTGTGTGTGTGTGTGTGTGTGTGTGTGTATATATATATATATATATATATATATATATATATATATATATATATATATATATATTAAAATATATACATCATGAGTCTAAACCAATCAATGCTTCTCCAAACTTTCTGAAAGAATAATAGAGATGCAACTCTGCTTTAGCTATTTCTATTTTTTCCTACTTAATTTACTGTACATGTTGCGGTGCAATTTTTGTTTATATTCTGTATAGCTATGTGCATACTATAACAACAAGGGATAATCCTTTAACTGTGAGACATACAACCCAAGTATGAATAGAGGCTCATGTGTTCAAGGGTTAAGGAAGGAAGGAATGGAGAGGACTGATGAGGTTATATCTGCTCCAGTCTCAGTGAAGATATGTCTGGAGTATACTTTTAATGTGAGAATCAAAAACCTATAGACCTTAGGAAAATCCCTACTTCAAAGTTGAGCAAGGCCTGCTGTAGGGTTATTTCACACACATTATGCATGTGCATGCCCTGGCTAAGGTTCTTTGCTTATCTAAGCCTAGAACTACTAATGACAGAGAACAGTAGCAGTAACCGTGTTGAAGGCATTAGGCACCCACCATTTCCTTAAGTAGTTGACAGAACCACTCCTGTTATCTGACACCTTACTTTTGGGTAGCATGAAGACTTGCTGGTCATGAAAGGATTGGAGGAAAAATATGCTGCACGACTGTAGTGTAGTTTATATATTTTACTCTGTTTGTTTCTTTCCTGGACTTTGTATATGACTTGTATGGCCTTTTTGTATGAACCTCTAGTCATTACTCATTTTACTACTTGGAATCTAGCCAGATGGATAATCTCATTTATCAAATATAAATAAATAAATATATTGATTCAGTTTATGGAAGTGAATAATTTATTCCCCTCTGACTTTATTTACTTTATAGGGATGGGTAAAAATACATTTCCCAATGCCTAATTTGTACAACTGAAGACATGTTTCAAATCTGGCATACTTGTTACTTAAACTATTAATATTAATACACAAAGACAGTATCTTGCTGACATAATACAATTGTGTATTTATATTAGTACTTCTACTTTTCTATTATTTTTATTTAGGAGAGTACTCTTTCAATACTCTTTCAAACACCTTCTGCTACCTGCAATTTATTTTTTTCTGTTTCTTCCTGAAATGTTCTTTCAGCTCATATTGTTTAGTTTTGTCTCTTTAACCAATGATATTCATTCATTTTATAAAAACAACATAATGAAGAGTCACTATACGGGAAAAAAGGGGGGGTTGACATCTGATTTTGAATGAAGTGACACAAGCAAGACTGAATTACAAAATAGATTTCTGTTAAGAAGTTGTCCTCTGGCATCTACACACACACACACACACACACACACACACACACACACACACACACACACAGACACACACACACACACACGACATACACACACACGACATACACACACACACACACACACACACACACACACACACACACACACACACATATATAGTTACACACACACACACACACACACACACACACACACACACACACACACACACACACACACACACACACACATACACATACATACACACACACAGACACACACACACACACACACACACACACACACACACACACACACACACACACACACACACACACACACACACATGCGCACACATGCACACACACACACACACACACACACACACACACACACACACACACACACACACACACACACACCTACATACATACACATGCACGCACGCACACATGCACTCACACACACACGCACACACACACTCACACACACACACACACACACACACACACACACACACACACACACACATATATATATATATATATATATATATATATATATATATATATATATATATACATGCTGAGGTCACATAAGCAGGAGACAAAGAGTTAGCTTCCTTGCCTCCAGTACTTCATAGGCAAATTGCATGTAATAAAATGGGAGTCAGCAAGAAACAATGTAAAAGGTATTTAATAAAACTGTCACAGAGTCATGATCATGTTGCCATTTTAATACACTGCTGTAGATCTTTTAATTAATTTTCTATAACCTTGCAGAGTAACCAACTCTGGATCCTACTCATTACATTATTTATGGCTTTGTTGTCTTTATAATACTTAAATCTATGTGTATTTCTTTCTTCTAATGTGAACTGTTTTGGTAAATTTCCATTTCACTTGTTCCAAGAAAATCAGATTGCTGTACTATCCTGCACCAGTTCTCATTTAATAAGTGCTTCACAACATACTGGAATAAATAGCACCATGAGAAAGGAGCTGTGTTTTGGCATCATAGATTCTTAGTCTTTCCTGTAAATGGAATGCACAAACCAAACTAGAATGACTGAGATCCTTAATTAATACATATCTATTTTCATATGACAGAATTTGAGGAATTAGTTACTTGTTTCTTTTTCCATGTCAAAGAGTAGGCTTGCAACATGACTTAGAATCATAACAAACCATATTCATAAAGATTAATGCAAAGTCTGCACAAAGTGTACACTTTGTGTACGCTTTCTGAATTCAAGAATAGACCAATCACAACAATGCTTGAACTGTCAATTCACTCAGAAAG
The DNA here is from genome assembly GCF_019279795.1 of Protopterus annectens. Taxonomy (NCBI): domain Eukaryota; kingdom Metazoa; phylum Chordata; order Ceratodontiformes; family Protopteridae; genus Protopterus; species Protopterus annectens. The sequence continues at coordinate 928,765,622 of NC_056744.1, forward strand.
GTTACAATAAGTATACAAATTCTAGTAACATTTGTGAGTCTGGTCTAATGTTTTTATTGATTTTGATAGTTGCGGTCATCATTATAAATTATCACATATAAGTGCTGTCAGGAATTTGGCATGTTTTAGTTTGTGACAGTGTGATTTCCTATACTTTACGTATCTAAATTCAGTATCTCCTTCTACTTCTTGCTGTTTAATTTTCTCTTTGTTGTTTTCATTCCTCGCATTCCTCATCTGATTTAATATCTTACTGCTTTATATATGCAAAGTGTTACAGCATGCTGGAAGAGGTAATATAATTCAATGAGAGTTAAGGGCTTTGATTGTGAAGTGTTTTGCAACATGCTATTTACATCAAGGTGCTGCAGTTCTTCAGAGCAAAAACTGCTGGTAACTGCTTTTTAAACAGAAGTCATTTGGCATTCATTTTATTATTAGGAAGCATAACACTCTCGATGGTAACCACATAGTATTAAAATGCACTGTTTTCAACCTTTTCCAGAATTTCATTTCCTGGAATTCTAATTAGTTTGGATGCTTGAAAAGTCAGACAGATTATGTAATAGACCCAAGCAGCTGTACATTTTGGCTGTCAGACGACTGTTATTAAATTTCATAATGCAGTTACTCTTATAACATTTAAAATGTTCATGAGTGCCAGCCAAAGTAGTAGGTTGCTGGTAATCTAACCAGAACCCAGCTGTTGTGATGTTTAATATGCTTTTTTTAATTTTAAAAATACTGTACTTTGAGAATATCAAAACACTGAGTAAAATGCTGCCTAGAGGAATGATTCTTTTTGCAACATTTATTATTCCAAAGTGCTGTTAGTTTGTATACATGAGTAAACAAGAACATATATTTTTTGTCTACAGAGTACCATTTGGGAAAGTGATGACAACATCTCAGGCACCATTTTATCTAACAATCCATTAAAATATTTTAAAATCAATTAATTGTATATAACACCTTACATGATTGCTCTTGCCCATTATTTTGTTATACAGAAAAAAGGAACATGGCTGTGATTTTCACTTACATTTCCAAAATTAGTGATAGCTCAATATTGTGACTGGCTTTTACTTAGCAGCCCTGGCTGTGAAGGTTCTTGTGATTTAAAAAGGCATCTTGTCTATCTGATTCCTATACACATACACACAGCAATAATTAATAGTTACTTGCCTTGACTAAGTTAAATCACTGTTTAAGGACATTGAGCAAATCATTTAATTTGAAATGATTTGAATAATACCATTCAGTATTTTACTATTTTACCAGCTGCCTGTCAGACAAAAGTTTTTGTTTTTTAGCCCCTTTCTGATTTGCTAACTCTGCACTTTCCAGTTAGATTTGGAACAAAAAATGTAATGAGAGAGAGACAGACAGACAGACAGAGATAGAGAGAGAGAAAAAAGATATGATGGAGAGTGATAGTATAAATCTCTGGAAATATTACCAGCTGAAAAAAAAAACTTCAGAATGTGACCACATCCTTGAAAATAATCTATACTATATGGCCAGGATTATTACATTTACGTTTTTATAAGCACACTATTTAAGATGAAATAAATCTGATAGCATCAATGTTTTAAGGTTTCAGTTTCCAATGGGAACATATTTGTATTTTCTTGATCAGAACAGATGTGCATGACATACCACATATAATGATCATTTATTTTCTGTATTCATACACTAGTCAGATGGGTGGCAGATGGATAAGGAGAAAAACGAGATAAATACTCAGTAGTTACAACATGAAGTTAAATAATAATAGGCCTAAAGACTATGATGATTTTATACGAACAGTTATGAAACAATTTGATATTAATTCTCAAAATTTTACTTTAAACATCACATCATCTTGTCACATACAAAATCTTTATTGGTGTTATGTGATCAGATATTCTTCAAAGAGTTCATAACAGCAACATAGCCAACCCTACACAAAATTATTTTTAATTTTATGACAGTGACCACTTTTACAGATGGTGACTTGATATGCTTGTCAGTCTACAGAGGAAAGCATCATCCAAAAAATAAGTTGCATAGTTGAACCAAAGTATATTATTAGTGTGGCTACAGGAAGGCCAACAATTTCAGCTACCCTTTTCTCTTTGTTAGTAAACAGAGAAAATAAGCCAGCAATGTCTAATTTAAAAATCGTACAATATTGCTACTAATGATGACATTAAAATTATCCCTGTTTCTGATTCTTTACTGCAAACATATTCAACTTATCCATTAACAGTACATGCAAAAATAATTTTCATGAGAATGTGGTAAAATGCTTTAAACAAATGCACTATATAAACATTTTAGCATACAAAGTTAAATTTATTCACATTCCACCCATACTGTATGAGGACTTCCAGTTGCAAACACAGTTGGAAAACAACTGATAATATTCACCAGGCTTTTAACTCAATAAATTTTGACTTTATGATGGTGACTCAGAAATGGGTATTAGGAGAAGAAAAGACTGCATAAAATATCAGATTGCTATATAAGAAGCAGAAAGTTCAAATTAAGGTAATCAGGCATTTTGTCAATTAAGGTAAAGTTAGGCAGAGGAACAAGGTATGGATGACCACTGTCACTGCTGCCCTTTTGTTTTGCACATGGAAAAATTGGCACAGAGAATAAATATACTGATAAAAATCTGTGCAATGGGAGGCAAAAAGAGTGACATAAACTTGTTCACTGAGGACTCTATGTTGCTATTCAAAGATGCAGCAGAGATGCTGCATCAAACATTGTAGATGTTTGATGAATTTGGAAAAGACTCTGGCATTGTATATCATCCCAATACATTGTTATTAATAATTATAGGATATGGTATACAATCTAGTTGGGTCATTGTGGTAAACAAAAGTGCAAATACATATGAGTAAATGTAAGAGAGATTAGGACTTAAAACAAAAAAGTCACAGGACATGGTAAATGAAATTCTGGACAAATGAACCAGTAGGGTGAACACAATGAGTGGTACAATAGAAGTGCCAAGAGTGATGGTGCTTCCTCTAGTAATTAACATGCTAAGGTACGTGCAGATTAAACTTATGATATATGGCTTGGAGAAATACAGAAGGTGTGTGATAAATTTATATGAAGAAGGAGATGCAGGATAGGTAAGAAAAGAGAAAGGACCCAACAATCAGTAGTAGGGTGAGGCATGTTTGAGTTTTAGCATAACACTGTGTCTCTGAGTTTAGTGCAAAGGCTGATATATTTGAGGATGGGTTTAGATGAAAGGTTTGGGAGTTAATAATTGGAGGTGGGAAAAAATACATTTAAGGAACCAGAGAAACCATTGACTTGGAAATATGAATGTTAATGAAAGAAGGGGTGAGGCTAAAGAACAAAAGAGACTAGAATTATGGACATATTGAATGATATGCTGAAGCAGGCATTTAGGAGTTTTTTGAGAGACTGGGATGAAAAAGGGTTGAGGAATATCGTAAAAATGCAAGAAAAGAGGGACAGAGGACAATGCATTTTTATTGCGCATGCAAATATGTTTTGGAGACCGTGTTCAAGAAATTGTCTAGTGTGTAGAGTAATCAGGAAGGGAATGTAGAAGGGGAAAGAGTGGAGTCAGACAGAAAATAAAAGTGATGATAGAAGAAATGGGAACAAATATGGACAGAGAAAAGGGAAAGATATAGCAGATATATATGAATATGGAAAGAAGGAGAAGAAGAAGAAGAAAAAGGCCTTAGAAAGCTCTGGGAGGGACAGGGAAATGAAAGCAGAATATGACAGAGTGACAAAAAGTGGGTAAGAACATGATAAGTGACAGTGTTAGTAATAGATCATCATATGAGGCTGTTATATAAGTTGTAGAGTAACCCAAAGATATGAGAAAAGGAATGACAATGAGACAAGCTAGTGTGTTGAAGATGCTGGAAAACAACGAATTGTAGGCAGTGAAAGTAATATGGAGTAGGTTATGTAATAGAGAGGTAAAAGAAGCATGGGCATCATGCTTACCTGCAGTACATAGACAAAGTAAAAGGGTATGGAAGGAAGAAGAAAGGTGGGAGATGCTATTAATCGTAGGATGGCTTATAAGGGAAGTTGCAATGGGATGGAAGATGAGAGATATTAGTAGTTTTATGGGAATAAGGATATGATGGAGGATGAGGCAAATATTGTGTGAGTGAATATAATAGGAGTTGTTTTAAAAGATTATGCATTCATGTGTTCACTGTTTAGTGTTCTGGTCCTAAGGCCATCAAGGAACATCATTTTCTTAAAAGATGAATCATATGGACAGTGCAGTGTTGCAGCAGTAGCATTGTTGCCTCACAGCAAGAGGTTCTCTGGTTCAATTCTCAGCTGGAGTGCCTTTTGTGTGGAACCTGAATGTCCTCCCTGCATTTTTGTGTGTTTCCTCCAGGTGCTTTGGTTTCCTCTCACGTTTCAAAAACATGGGTCTAGAGCGTTTCTCCCTGGGCCTCTGTTGAAAATTAGCTTTGTTCCTAGTCAGCCTATCCCAGATAAATAAAAATAAATAAATATGCCCAGTTACACATCAATTTATCTAACTTTGATTTTGAAGCATTCAAAGAAGTTGACTTCACATAAACAACAATGGTTTATTCCAATGTACCGGAATTTTTGTGTAATACACAATCATCTTATTCCCATTATATAGCTTTTCATTTTATATGCACAATTTAAATATTTATGAGTTTTATACTGCCATTAAAATTTAAATTAATAATAGCCAGTAAAACACAGTCACTTAAAGCATTACAGGCCAAGATTAGCTTACCTCTAGGGTATCAGTAATGAACAATAAATTAACCTAACCTTCTGATTTTGCCATCGCAACATAAATTTGACAAAAAATTAATTATTTTAGTAAACATTTCTGTACTGACTCTAACTTATTCAAGTGAATAATACTATAAGTAATAAAATTATTATTACACTCCAAAATCTGTCTGATGAATATTTTATATAAATGGACCAGATATTGGTTATTTCTAAAAGTATCATTTCTCAGTAACATTCCAGGTTACCTACTGCCCTTTCAAACCACCAAATAAATTTGTGTAGAAATGGAAAAAAATGAAGTAATTGAAAAACCTAAATCATTATATATCTTTATCTCAGATAACGGCATACCTTAAAGTAATAATGACTCTCTTGGAATGTGATTTCCAAAATACATAGTATTACATTTATTTATGCTTATCTTCATTCAGTAACTTTTATACATCAGTCAGAAAACCATTAATATTGCCATAGTCATATGTATTAATATTGCTATAATCATTTCAATCAGACATTATAAAACTTAATTTACAATCATTGGCATACTGACTATGCTAACACATTTTATTCTTAGGAAAGTAGAAAAAACAATATTAAACCACAGAGGTCCCAATACCAATCCCTTTGGAAGAACATTCATTACTGGAAGAGGGTTGGAACAACCATAAATAACTACCAGTTTTTCTTGCAACTGTCCATTTCACTACCCGGCTGATCAAATAAGAATTACACTTTTTCTCAATTAACACAGCACAGAGCTTAGAAAAGGGTAGTACATCAAAATCCAAATATATAATCTTCACTCCTATTTCCAATCAATCACAAATGTTATTAAATCATACAACTCTACTATGCTTGCTTGAGTTGATTTTACTTTAGTGTATCTATATGGCTAATATCATGTAGTTGTTTATTATTTCTATGCAATTCTATGAGCTCAATTAGACATCTCTCAAAGCATGTCCCAATAAACTTACAGGTCTATAATTACTTTTTTCCTCATAATTACCCGTTTTATAAATGGGAGTGATATTGGATATTTCCAAGAATTGGGAATAATACATTTTCTCAGGACAGAGCTATATAGGCCAAATAATACTGAGATTAATTCCTCTTTTAAATTAAGAATCTTCACTGAAGTGATGTTATCTAGCTCAGTTAAAGTATTCCTAGTCAACATCTTGGATGATGTAATCACCAAATTATGAGAGATAACAAGGCATTCAATGCCAGATATATTTATTAAATCCAAAGATTCATTTATACTAGATTTGTTTAAACAAACAGATGAAAATATTTATTACATTTATTTGTTGTCTTAGTGCAAACCAGAATAGTGTTACCATTCATACTTGTAATCCTAACAGGACTTTTAATGTTTTTAAAAAAATGTATATACTTGTAGTAAGCCTTTTTATTGTTAGTATCATTTGCAAGTTTAATTTCATAATTCTTTCTTTCTTAACTAATTTTAATTTGTAATCTATTACTTATCTTATTCAGATTTGCTTTATTTGTCCTTTTAGGATATCTTTTATAAGTGTTAAACAGTCTCCTTTTTTCCTATAAAGTTTTAAAAAGGATATAATCCAACAACAGGTAATTTATTAATTTTGCTAATAAACACTCTTGATGTTGATTTGATCCCTTCTTTTAGCATATTTCCTAATATAGTATAACCACAGTTGGTATTCTCTGTATTATTTGCTTCTTTCTAATTAACCTTACTTATTTTATTGTTTATAACAGAATAATCAAGTTTTATGAAAGTTATTACTCTTCCTACCTTTCTCATAATACTTACATTTTTTTGAGTACAAAACTAATAGAACTATGATCTGACCCTCCTAATGGGGCACCAGTTTCTAGCTTAGAGACTAATCCACTATTATTAGTCAATACCAAGTCCAATACTCTGCCATACCTAGCATTGTATTTAACCCTTATGCATGTTTTAGCCTTCTTATGACATCATCAACACAGCATAAGGCTGAAACATGCATGTCTACAGCTAATGGGGTTTGGCTTTATTGGTCTGAATTTGTCCATTAATAGTCTTAAAAAGAAAAAAAAAGTCATGGACATTCATAATTGCCATGTAGCTGAAACACCTGATGTCCTTAAAGGGTCATTTACATATATCCCATGCTGCCTCTAATAGAAGAGGTTTAAGGAATCACACAGTGGAAAGTCTAACCTTGTTAGATTTTTCTTTTGGTTCTTAGTGTTTCTTTTTTCTGTGTAACCTTTTTACTCATTGTTTTAGTTTGTTGTTTGGGATATTTTGAAGACACCCTAATGATTATAGATATCAGCTGGGTATGACAACCCTGTGTTTCTAAAGGTTAGCCAAACTGTCTACTTATGCTGTGCTGCTGATAGCCTAGTATGAACCTATGAACCTATGAACCTATGCCATAAGAAGGCTGAAACATGCAATCCACAGATAGTGGGGTTTGGCTGTATTGGCCTGAACTTGTCTATCAATAGACTTAAAAAGAAAAAAAAGTCATAAACAGTCAGAATTGTCATGTAGCTAAAACACCTGATGTCTTTAAAGGGGTATTTGCATACATCCCATGCTGCCTCTAATAATAAGAGGTTTAAAGAGTCACACAGTACAAAGTCTAGCTTTGCTAGATTTTTCTTTTGTTTTTTATTGATTGTTTTTTCTGTGTAACCTCTTTACTCATTGTTTTAGTATTTCACTCAGGACACTCCTTTACTGTTTTTCTACATTAGGAGGACTGGGATTATTCATCTAGTGGCTCCCATAGGAAAACTATAGATGGCGAACACTAGTGGATTGAGTATGGAACCCTCTAAGGCATACAGTCAGGAGGCTTAAGAGGCAAAAGAATTAACCTTTTGAAACCAAATGTCTGGAAAGGAAGGCAGAAAACCAGTTTAACTATACACTAAATATGCTACATTTATCATCTGATTAATCTAATAAGATGAAACAGTCCACATATAAAATGCAGAATAAAGATCAATAAGACCAATGAATAATAATGGCATTGATGTCTCCCTGCAAGAATTTTGATAAGAGCTCTAGTGAATATCATCTAAGAACTATGACTACCTCTTATTCCATGCTAGAATGCCTCATTGATGTTATTTCTTAATTAAGAACCTTGCCAAAATTGCAAAACTGGAAGAATTGAAGGAAACCAATAGTTTTCATAATTGCCATAATCTAGGCCTGTAGTTCTCAGGAAAAGTGTATTTAAGGCATGTTCTAGTTTTGTATGAAATATCTCATCATCAAGATAACCAAGGGCAACCTGGTATAGGACTGTGTCTATTATTGACAGACTTTGCAAAACAAGCCTAGTGGAAGGACAATCCAGTCCACACGTAGAGATAAAAATCATTGTATTCAAGTATAGAAAAGTTACAGTTAATGATAGTCTTGATAGTCTTGGGCCAAAATACAGCCCTAAAAAGTCCCTTGCAGAAACCACAATCTGGTCAGTATAAGTTTTGTGAAAAACCACTGTGCAGCTAAATCAAATTTCTCACTAGCTGTGGTAATCTGTATTGTATGCAGGTGGGAATGTACCATCTCCACACCATTGGATGCATCTGGTCAGTTCAATTCAGTTTGATACTGCTGAGATCTCTCTAGACACATACTCAGGCTTCTTTCAGGAAGTCTTAGCATGGCAGAGTGAAAAGTAGTTGCTCAGAGCAAACTTGGCCTTGAGCAACTCACTGGAAAGTCACTTTTAGTCATCACTTTGGTCAGTGCTCCTGAGATTGCAGAGATCAAAGTCAAATGAGGATTCATGCAGATTATGGTGAGCAGCCAAACACAGCTTTGAGACATGTCAAGAAAAAGATAAAGTCTGTTTGTCAAGCTCCATCAACCAGTCTATAAAAGAGACATCACAATTCTGAAGCTTACTAAGCAAAACATTCTTCAAAACATCCAAGATGATTGGACCATACCCCAAGCACTGCACATCTCCCACATTCACATGGTTTTTAAAAGGGGTCATGTAACCATGAATGAAATGATCATGTGATCTATCCAAGGAACAAGTTCCACAACCAAGTTCTTAGTCATGATACCAAATTGTCCAAGTTCAGAGTATGCCCAGACACATAGGAAGCAGAAGTAAACCCGTAATTAAATCCAAATCATTTCATAAGCATGCAGTCCTTCTTTAAAAATCCACTGACTTCTTATGATATTGAAGCTCTGTCTGGAAACATAAGCAGTAAGAAGACATGGAAATCAATGAACATTTGAAGAACTATCTTGACATTACTGGGAGGACAGGGGATAATAGACCACTCACAGTTTGATCTTATACAGAATACAGACTCAAAGGAGTTGATTCATCTGGTTATCATCTTACTCAGTTGAATGTTTGAGTGATCAATAATGACACATGCACCCAATGACTGAAATTTTTGCTGGGACTCTATCACAGAACAAACAGGGGGAATAAGGTCACAGGAATAAGAGCATAGTTTCCATGAAGACAGGTCTCAGTAAAAACATTATATCTAAACTTCTGAATGAGTAACATAAAATACCCATCTTGTTGTCATTTTGATAAGATACATCATCTAGAAGAATGACTCAAGACAGTACATCCTATCTATCTATCTATCTATCTATCTATCTATCTATCTATCTATCTATCTATCTATCTATCTATCTCAGATTGCATGTAGGATCCTTAGGTACCTCAAGCAAAACAGAGCTGAACCTATCAGATAGATGCTTTACCAAATGGTGGTGGTGTAGTGAAATGGTATAGGCCACTATCCAGCCTTTTCAGTTCCCAGGTGTGGGAGAGAAACACAGCCAAATCTGTGTTTCGTGACTTCCATTTTTTGTTATTCTTGCAAGTTCTTAGTGTAGCTCTAAGCAATTTCAGAAGAATAAAATGATAACAGGCCAATAACTGTTGTCTGCTATGTAGTCTAGTGAAGCTAATGCAATTAGTCAGAAATACTGGCAATGAAATCACTAAGTGTGGAGTGTTAAAGAAGCATGGAAGTAATAAAGTCTGGAAAATAAATCAGCTAAAAGAGAAATAACTTATAAGCATATTAGTCAGTTATAATGTAAGTTGTAAAGACTGAAGATCAAGAGTATCTAAAAGAGAATGACATTAGTAAATATGAACTGTAAAAACAAAGCCTTTCATTAACTTGCTACTTATAAGAGTACAAATGTGGAAGAAAAACTATATCTAGCCAACCAAAGTCCTCTGTAAACGTAAGTAGTAAAAACTTGGATGCAGGGATCCTGCAATTTAAAAGAAATTGTATTTTATCATGAAATTATATCAGAAGTAAGGTAATGGTTTGTGAAATAGAAGCATGAGTGATATACTAGTCCAAGTTTAATTAAGTTTGGATTTTCTCATTTCTGAAAAAAACATGGCACATCATTGGCTATTAAGTCCTCAGACCTGCAAACAACAGACAGTGACATATCACAACAGGCCTGAACAATATTGTAGGTAAAAAAAAAAATCACTGAACATCCACTCTGTCAACAGTGGCACAAAATATTTAAAAAACTCATAAAATGGTTTACCATATAAAAAAGGGACAAAGGTATTCTTTTAACATCAGCTGAAATAATAGTTCAAGAAAAGTTATCATTTGAGTTTGTGATCAGTATAGACAGGGAGATAAGCTGATCAAATGTTGGGTAAAAGCAAGATACACAAAGTTCCAAATGGTGTGGATCAGGGTAGAGTGGCCAAACACTAGTGGAAAACAATCTGTATGAATAAGCAACAAAGTTTACAGTAGTCAAAGATTGCAGCCCATGAAAATCAAAAGGAGCAGTACATATTTCTATAATAAAGCAGTCAAAAACAGCATTGACATTATATGAGCAACTCAAAAAAGCAGCCCTTGCATTAAGTGATTACCTGTGAAAGTTTTGTCTGCATCTGCAAGCCTGGTAAACAGAAACATATTAGTGTATATTTTCACTGCCCATTCATGCACAGACACCCTCTGTACATATAAATTACCTATAGCCTTTTCCTCTAATATGGATTTACTTTTTAAACTTTATAAACATTCAGAGCAACTTTGCTTTATAACTTAGTTTGCATTTTGTAATAAAAGGTAGTAGGGAAGGCAAGGATTCCTAAACATGATTCTCCTACAATTCAATTTCACTCTTAAATGCTATTTATAAAATTTTTATGCCCATTGTAACTGACAAATTAAAGGAATTGTCATCTGACATAATTAGCACAAACCAATCTGGGTTCATATGTAAGAAACAAATGCAAGACAGTAAAGACTATAATAATAATTATAGATATTTTAAACAGCAAACAATAAGAAGCTCTTTTCATTAGTCTGGATATTGAAAAGGCTTTTGATTCACAAAATCGGAATTACTTGCATGAAATATTAGAAGTATTTGAGTTTCTTCGCCAATTCATCTCCCTTGTCGAAATATATACAAAGAAAACAAGGCCATATCTTATATTGAGTTCATTTTCATTAGAGTCAAGTCCTCTAACTAAAGGTACAAAGCAAAGCTGGTCCTTGTCTCCAAATGATTTTGGACTAGCCATCAAATTTGTGGCAATTTTTATCAGCTCTAATTCAAATGTAAAAGGTCTAGAATTAATGATCAGTTCTAAAATTACACATTTTGCAGATCATACAATGTTGACTCCAATGATTCTGAAGAATTATTGAAAAAAATGCCTCTGTTATTAAAACATTTGAAAAGTAATCAGATCAGGTACACATGTTTTAATTATATTCATGTGAGCATTTAATAGAATGAATGATGGTTGGAGAGTGTTTGTTTTAATTGTATTCTTTATTTGATACATCAATATCTGATTTATTTGTAAGTGGGAAATAAGGTCTGTGAAGGCTTACTAAGATGTGGAATTGGAATAGGGCTGGGGTCTTTTAATTAAATATTGCTGGGTTTTGCTACTTAATTACTTAAATATTTAATTATTTAATTGATTGTTATAAATAGGATTGTCCTGAGTATTGTTTCTTTCTGATGAAGTCCATGTTACTAAAGGACGAAAGCGCTCAATTTCCATTATTAAAATAAACGTGTTTGGTGTTTTTTTTTAACTCTGAAGTATTTAATTCTTTTTTTGTTTTTCTTAATTATTATAGACTTTTGAAGACCATTACCAAACTAACATCCAGTTGGAATAAATTAATCATCAGTTTTGAAGATAGACTTCAGCTAATAAAAACTGATTTGTTTCCAAAGATCATGTATCTAATACCAGCTTTAGCTCTTACTCCTAACAAGGATCCTTTAAAAAAATAATATACTGTGGAGTTTTGTGTGGCTTAACCCCCCCCAAAAAAAATAGGATTGCTCTTAGTCACCAACATAGAGACCATCAACTTTCAAGTCATAAAAAACTTACACTAAAGTGGCATTTTTTAGAATTCAACACTAGCTGCATAACAAATTTGAAACCTCTTCATACTTCACTCTTATACTTCAATAAACTTAACTTTCCTTCTTCTGATCTGATAAATAGATGTGGCTGTTTCTATGTAACTACATTCAGTTAAATATTAATTCTCATATGCAGTCCAAATATATCAAGTGTATTATAACAAATAAATCTATTATTCTTAGCAATGTAGACTTGAAACTATGCTTTGACACACTAAATCCCTTTAGTATAACAAAATATTTTTGAAATAATTTATCTACAGAAATTTGTTAATTGATAAATAACAATTTATGGGTTGGTATAATTGTCTTAATGGCAAAGAAGTAAAATCAATGCAACCATTAATTGTGGAATATAATAAATTTGGATTTATTTTACAAAGTGTTAGGTCTCATACAAACAACACGTCTTCCTATGTCTCAATCTCACTATAAGGAAGGTTTTAAATCTTATATACTAAAATCAATATAACTATTACACTTTCCAACCTATACAAAATATTTGTTTTATATAATAATGTTCAGGATAGTAAATTCTGGGACTTCATTACTCTAGAAGAAAATATGACATTGACTGAAAAAAATAAATAATTAAAATTCACATATTAAAATCTTAAAGAAAAATCTCATTGGTCTATTTTTGACATTTCAGTTTATATATATATATATATATATATATATATATATATATATATATATATATATATATATATATATATATATTGTATAGGTCTTTTCTAATACCCAACAGAATAACAAAAATTGGTAAAGAGATAAATGAATGTTGCAGATGTAGACTGGTAGACATGTTTTATGAATGTTCTTCTTTATTTATTTTGGAACAACATTGCTGATTTCCATCGGGCATTGCAGAATTTTATTTTGTCTTAAAATAAGTGACTAATTTTATTCAATATTCCAGAAGATCATCAAATGACTAAAGAAAATTTGAACATTCTATGGACACTTTTAGTTGTGTCAGGGAACAGTATAATACAAATATGGAAGAAGTCTTTCCTACCATAATCTGAAGAATTTGTATTGATTGTATGAGATGTCACACAGAGAAATATCAACATAAAGAAAAAGAGGACATTTTCAAAACCTCTTGTAAAGAATCCATGGATTAATGTTGTCCTTATTGATGTCAACTTACATAGTGATACTTCTTTATGCTGAAATGACTTAAGGTTCTCTCTTTGATGAATTATTCAGTTTATTAAATTGGACATGTTTATTTATTTATTTATTTGAATCTAGAAACATTAGGCTTGGCAAAAATACATTCTCTCTTTTCAGGCATGTATTGTATATACTGAATATAGGTATCTATTATTGAGTTTTAGGTTTTAACTTAATGCATTTTCCTGAAATACTATTTATGCATCTTTTCAGAAAAAAATATTCAAAACTTTTTAAAAAATTTCAGTAGAAACCTTATCCTCTCTTTCTCTAATAACATTGTTTTAAGTGCAGAATATAGTGTTAGCCATTTGATGTATTTTTACTCCTAATTTGATACATTCCAAACATAGGAAGATTAGCTGACATTTTTGTCTGGATAGCAAATGAAGTAATGATAGCATTTTTGGTAAAGAGAATATGAAAATAAAAAGACATTTGCTCCTTGCAACTTATATGGTTTTAAAGTTTGTTATAGAAAAACTAAAAAAAATACATATACAATTTAGGACTGAAGTTGAAAAAGAGTCTTTAAAAAGACATTTAAGTAACTTATGTAAAGAAGTAATAGACATTACTAAAGTGTATGATGGATGGCTATGGACTGGATGGGACTGCAATTTTATACTAAAATTTAAAAATGAAATGGTTGTACATATTCCTAGTGTTATAACTGTTTAAGGTCAAAAAGGGATTGTGAAATATTGTGGTCAACTGAAAACGTGTTTTTCTGTGGATCACTTAATTATGGATTTTGTCTAAAAATGTTATATCTGTGGTGAAATAGGACATGATGTAAAAAATGTAAAATTAAATGTTATAAATACAATACGGTTGGGCATATGTGGATGGACTGTACAGAAGGGTAGGATGAAGTAGAAAAATTAAGTAGATATGAGCAAAATGATCAGAAACAAATACAATAAGAGATTCAAATAATAAATCAAGAAAAGCAGGAACAGAAACAAGGAGGGGAGAAAGTTATGCACAATGATAAGAAGGAGAAGAAAGAAAAGAATTACAGAAAAATTAAGACACGAATACAAAAGAAAGTTCTGAGATAAGTAATGAAGAAGAGTTTAATTGGAAAATATTTTTTTCTCAAAATAGTTAAAGGTAAAACAAATTAATTTGGTAAAAGGATACAAGACATAAAATTTATAAGGATAATTATAAAAGAAAAGAAGAAAGGAAAAGGATGAAAGGTTAAACAAATTAATCCAAAAGGAATCTTTGGAGAAAGAAAAGAGACAATTGCAGAATATGAGACACAATCATAAATAGCTTAAAAGTAGAGTTAGAAGGTTAACCATTATTGAATGGTGTAAAGAACTAGATATAGAGATAATAATATTAGAAGACATTAGACTACTGATGAAAAAGGGTACGTTGCAAACACAAACTTTATGGGGAAGTAATATTGTTTGGAATATACGTCAAAATACTTGTCCTGAAATATGAATTCTGATTAAAAACAGTTCGAATTCTGTATGTACCATTAGCAGTAATGGGAAGAATAGCTATTATAGATATAACATGGAAAGAAATAGTATTCATAAATATTGCATTATATGTAAATATTACAAGCAAAGAAGGGGAAGCATGTTTTAATCAAATTCTGAATTATGTGGCTATAAATATGGAAGCTGTTATAGCTGGATATTTTAATTGTGATTTAAAGAAATAATGTGATATTAAAAAGGTGATGGAAATTATAAACTGTGGTAAACCAAGTATTTGGAATAATAGTGATTGGACATATAGTAGAGGAATATATGGAAATGAAATAGATTATTTCTGTTATCTAATGGAATGCAGACCATGGAAGAAGGTAGTACAGATACAGTTTTTTCAGATCATAGAGCTATTTGGTTTGAGGTAAGAGTTAAAAATGCTATCAAGATAGAAAAATGTTTAAAAATGTTAAATGAGAGAGAATGAGAAGGAAAAGGAGAAATACGACAGAATTATGGGAAGATCATAGGATCTATATCAAAAGAATGAAACACTGTTTCATTGAATACATAAACATAGACACATGAACAATGAACTAAGCAAACACTGATGTACCACAAGAGTGAAATTCAAAACATCGAACTGTTTTGTTTGGCCAACACTACGAACCTGGTGTGATTACCATAATAAAATAACACTAAAACGAATAGTACACCTCTGTATCCTAACATACTTCCAAACATGACTAAATACATTCCACAGAACTGAAGTTTATATCAGTGAAATCCTTTACTAAAGTGCATTGAAAATATAACTATGTATAACCAAAGTCATGACTGACGTAAATAAAGTAAAGTCCTATACCACACGTATAACAAATGAATATCAGGTGAAATGGTGCATACAGTGGAATAGTGTAGTTGTACTACATTACACTGTCAGTAACATAGCTACAGCACATAAGAAATCCATTATTGTATATCCCTCACGTCTCTGAAGCACAGTTTGCAAGCGATGTTCCCTTTCCATAGATTTTCTGTTTTTTAGGAGATAGTGTACATACTGACATAAGCTGAAGATACACTTCATCTACCCTGTTTTGTTCCCTAACTAATACAGAAAGTACACTTGGAATGTCTGATATACACCTACTCAGCAAACACTGTATTCATCTATGCCAACCTTCAACATAGTTTTGGGTGCATGGTAAGCATTGCTCATTTAAAGACAACACATTTCAGAAGGAAATAGAGTACAGTGGTGGGAATCACGTAGGTACTAAACTTCTTGTAACCTGTTTGCACTGACAACCTGGGACATAAACATCAGAGAAGTAACCCAGTAACTCTTTACCCTCGATCAGGAAACTATCACTCAACTGTTTAAAAGCTGAAACAACTGCAGATTCAGGTACAAACGACAGTGCTATCAGTTCCTTCACAGAACGTTGGAACTCAAGTGAGATTCTGTATAGATGTGAGAGTTTCATTTGCTGAACCTTGTGCCATACATTTTGCAAGAAGTGGAATAAACATCCTTTGCTGCACACATCTACAAAGTTTGCTGCAATACTCTTAATAGCAGCCAGTTCAAAGTCACAAAGCAAATATTTGACCATAGAGGTTAACTTGGATGTAGCTAGTAAGTTAAACAAACACTCCCACATACAATTGTAGGATTTAAATTACTTTATAGACATCAAGCAATATACTAACAGGACACACTTTTGTTTACCAACATGTGAGATTAGTGCATGTATACTATACAGTTTTCTGCAATGTCTTCCTTTTGTTAGGAATACTCCATCCATGAACCACATATCAGAGTTACAAAGATATATCAAATTTTCCTTTGTTGTGAATACTAATACATGGATGTTTAAATATATGTCAACCTTCTGTTCTTGCAAAAATGTAGACTATTTCAATTTGTAAGCATCTACAGATACTGTACTAAGAGTTGTGGATGGTTTACTGTGTGTTAACAATGTCTTATGCCTAACTCTATTGACCTGCTGCAGCAGTGTTCACCTGGTTGGTAACATAACAGTGCTCTCTACAAGAAGTAGTAGCTAGCACATCATCTTCAGCTAATGCAGGACTGCTTCTACAAATACTAGCCATTTCCTTTAGCTTTCCACATGCTCTATATCTCTCCACTACTGTAAGGTTGGAAGCGTTATTGTGTCATGTTGATTTCAATAAAACGTCCTGTACACCTTGACTGGATGCAATTGCCCTACCTCTACATTTCTGACTACATTTCAACCGGCAATACAAGTATTTACGTGTTTTTGACACCTTCTCTAAGTTATGTAAAAATCCATCTATGACTGACATTTCCTTCCCTTTTTGCAACATAACTGTAACGTAGCTGTTACCTATCACACCAGGTCCTGTAGGTGCACTGGTAGCCATGATTACAGATGCAGAATGCTTTATGCACAATTTAGTATCGTAGCTGATGTAATTTAGCCATTTCCTGTAGTGACGATCAAGAATGGGTGTGCTCCGTATTGTGTGTATATGTATGACTTTGGCAAATGTTTAACATTTGTATGGTGACTTAGTATCCCTTTGTATTACATGATATTTACAAGTGCTGAATGTTTATTACCATAGTTTGCTAGCATTTCTGAACTGTGCAATGTAGCATGTCTATGTCACACTTTTGAATGAAGCTCAGACTACGGGATAGCCAACTATAACATTTCGATCTTATTTTTTTCACTCTTGTGGTATGTCGATATTTGCTTAGTTCAGTGTTCATGTGTCGACGTTTATGTATTCCATGATGAAACAGTGTTTCTTTCTTATGATATAGACCCAGATCATAGTAGTATGAGACCGTTTTATAATGATTGGCCTGAATGGTGTATATCTTTTAAGAAAAGGTATACAAATGTTATATGGTATGGCAAAGAGATAAGAGGAAAGAAGTGAAGAAAATATATAACTCTATAAGTGAAGAAGTATTTGAAGTATTTGGTAATTTAGAAATAAATAATAAATATTTTATTAATGGAAAAAGAAATGTACTCGACAAACCAAGAAAAAAATAAGAATGTATTATTTAAGCAAAGATATTTTCTACAGGGAAAGAAGAAGTTGCTCCATACTTACGTAAAACAATAAAAGAAGACATTATAATAAGAAAATTAAAAGATAAAGAGGGAATGATCCATATAGATCAAAGTATAATGAAAATAGTAGTAGATCATGAAAAAGAAATGTTTTAAGAAAAGGGAATGAATGACAAATATCATGGATAGCAAAACTGTTTTCCAATCAAGATGATATGGATTTGAAAAATAGAATAGTATTAGACAGATTTGATAGAATATTAGGATAAGCAAATGATGAAACAGCTGTGGGACCTGATGGAGCAGAGTACCAAATGTATAAAAAAAGGAATTGTGTAGTAGGATATTTCAACTTATATGGAAAACGTGAAAGAAGTGAAATAAGAAATTCAAAACCTATAGTATTGAATAATATGGATTATACAATTTTATGAAGATTATACAGAAAGGAATTAAAGTAAAATGGAAAACCTTTTACAAGATACAGTATATAGTGCTAAAAGAAGAGAAAGTTTAGAAACATTAATGACTACTGTAGAATTAGTCAAAAGCATTTTGAATAGACATTTAAAGCTTTTTATACTATACAACATGGAATTGTATAAGATATAATTAAGTCCTATAATGTAAGTGATAAGGTAAGGAATACTTGTAGGACTTCATATGAACATAATAAAGTGAAAATATGAATTGATGGTTGGTTAAGTGAGGGACTAAATATTAAGAGAGTAATAAGAGAAAGTTGTCCTTTGAGTGGTACAATATCTGCATCAGTAGTGAATGTAGTAGCAAGCGATATTAATCGAGTTAAAAATGCAAATTATATGACAAACCAAAGAATAGAGACACTTATAATGCTATCATATGCTGATGATATTATTTTAATGACTTGACAGATATATGGTATGAAAAAAGTTACAGAGTATTTAAGTAAATGTTAACAAGTAATAGGTATGCACCTAAATAAAGAGAAAAGTAAAGGAATGGGGTATGATGGAAAAATAAAAGTACTGATTTTAATCTGCAAGGCAAATTAGAAATCAGATTTAGAAAGCAAGGTATTGTAGATTTACAATGGAAAACTATAGCAGGAAAAGTTAAGCATATATGCAATTATTGGAAAACATTTACACTTTCATTTATGAAAAAGTATACCTTTTGAATTCTGTAGTATTGGGTAATTTATTGTATTTGGCTAGTGTATTTAAAATGCCAACAATATATAAAAAGGAAATTATTAATATTATGTTTTCTTTTCTATGGGGATCTAGAATAAACACTACAAAGAGAGGAACATTATTTGTAAAAAAAAAATAAACAAGTAGATTTGGGGTTAGTAAACCCTGTTGTATACGGGTCTATATCACATTGTTGAACTCTTAAAAGTTCGAACATCATATGGTCGATACCATATGATCAAATTTTTAAAAGTTTGAAGGTTTCAAAAGAGATCTCTGTACAGTGCGGAATGGGAAGATTTCCCTTTTCTGCACTGTAGTGCTATCTCGGAGTTGGTATATTTAAAGAGCGGGGGGTGTGGGTGTGCAAGTGGGATTGCCCCCCCCTGCCCCCCTGCTTAAACTATTCAGGTAGGTTTTTTCCTTTGGTTTATATTTTTATTATATTTTCAAACTTTTAAAAGTTCGATCATATGGTGTTGACCAAATGATGTTCGAACTTTTAAAAGTTTGATTATGTAATATAGATGCTTGTATACACAGCATATTTGAATTTGTATAAAGCACTTAAATGGTTAAAGGAAGAACATGAGACTGTAATAAAAGATATATATAAAAAATAATGGAGTATGATAAAAAGTCACAAAAAAGAAAGAGTTTATATAAAAATGATGAAATAAAGACTTATCAAGGAAAAAATATAAGGTGTAAAATAAATATGGATGAAATGTAAAAGAAGAGAAAAATGTGGTATGAAAATATAATGAAGAAATGTTATGTATACCCAAGGAAAAAAAAATAGAAAGCATTTAAGTCAAAAATATAAAAGCTAGAAATGAGAGATGAAAAGATATGGCTGAATGTCAGGATTTTTTGTGGAGGCTTGCTATTAAGAACCTGCCAGAAAAAGCCAATATGCCTTATAAAAAGATATGAAACAATGTGCTATAATTGCGGAAAAGAATAAACAGCAGAACATTTTTTTAATGTAAAGGAATTAAGAAATTATGGGGTAAACTAAGAAATACAACTTATTTTGATGATATGAAGGGGCAGATGACATAAATATGGGCTTGCTTGAATGTTTTTAGAGACAAAAATAAACAATATGTAGATAAAATGGATAGAATAATGGGATTCGCATCGTTTGGAATCAAAGAATTAATAAAATTATGCATAATGCTAAATGGGATTTAGCAGCAATATTACATAAGATAAGATTTTGGTTGTGGAAATTAGAGTGAGGTCAGATAAAAATAATATATAATGCAAAAATAGACATCCACAAGGCTGAAGTTAGAGTAAAATCCAATTTAATAGTAGTAAAAGTAAGAACTGGTAAGCGCTTCCGTGGCAAACCCGCTTCTTCAGACCATAGCAAAAATCACATTCATTAAAAACCTTAAATACAAACAACCAGCCATACAGATAAAGAACACCAAATCACATGATGTCAGTTAGTGATGCAAGCCTCTTTTCTTTAAAACAGGTTTTAACAAAACAGCTTTTTTAAGACCTGGGTGTGCATTAGTCCTCAGTTCTAGTATTCATCTTAACTCTATATACTCTGTTTCATTGACAGTGTTGCCTTCTCTAATATTAGTGTCAACTTTGTGCAAGACCAAAAACTTAAATCTGTGGGTATCACCCAATTCAATCACATATTTACCCAGTGCATTACTAAGCTTCTTATTATGGATATCATTGACCGATACTTATGACAGATCCAAGTGTAAGTAGTGTAGTTGGGCCTTATCCACAATTTACATTTAAAAACAATAAGACCTTGAAGCAACGCATATGTTATAAACAGAACTACCATGGAAGGATATATTCAGAGTGCAGAGGCACAGTTGCCTGTAGATCTTGTATTGCCTGCAGGCACATATGGACAGTTACTTCCATTATACATCCTAGGTCTATGAAAGAGATTGAGTTTCACTTTTATGCTGACTGCACTGATAAAAATGTAATTTATTGGGCACAGTGCATAGCCTGTGAAGGGTTCTATACTGGAAAAAACAATCATACACTAAAGAAAAGAGTGCTTGAAAACATTAATGATATCCATATTCTGGATAGGACTGTAATATTGTGTTAAAAGTGGAAAGAGAAAACAATTATATATATATATATATATATATATATATATATATATATATATATATATATATATATATATATATATATAAAAACAAGCATGATAAATATGAAGGGGAATAGGGGTCTAGTAAAATAGTGGTGACAATGCAAAACATTATGTGAAAATAAGGATATTTAATAACTAACTGTGATATAAAAATCAGAAAAACAGCTACCACCAAAAGCAGGTCTCCAGGTCCAAAAAGCCAAAAAAGTCCAGAAGCATACAAACCAAAGAAGGACCAGGAGTAGGCTGCAGGTTCCAATATAAAAATTATTTATTATAGAACAGACCACAGAATAAAAAACAAAAGTGCTTTTGTAGGTGTGTATCCCACTTCATCATATGTAATTATGTTGCATCTTAACCTTCATTTTATACTCTAAATGCACTAGTCACATGCTGTTAATCACATGACCCAAATATTTAAAACCATACATACATATATACCATATATACAATTGTGATTACTCTCTTACAAAAATAGCAGCAATATATTCAAAATAATTTCATGCAAAAATACATATATAAAAACCTTCATATAAAAATATACATATATAAATAACTGACAGTTCCATTAAGAATAAATGCATGAAATATGCAAATAAAATTCATCTAAAGAGGGGGCCTTTTCTTTAATATAGGCTTCAGGGGTACATAATCATTCAGGCCATGTCCGCTGTCTGCATTAAGCCTTACAACCCATTTTGCTTCCAGATCCTCTGTCTTGTTATGGACATTGCCACCCCTGATACTTTCATATACCCTCCCTATTACAAGAAATTTAAAAATGTGTTCATCATCAGTGTCACTAACATGTTTAGATAGTACACTTACTCTGTCCTTTCTATTAATGTGGCACACATGTTCCCTAAACTGATCTTTAAATACTCTTGTCAGTTTTACCAATATAAAAGTTTAAACATTTCAAACAATGGGCAAGATACACTACATGTTTGGTGTTGCATGAAGCAGAAACATTAAAATTATACTGTCTTTTTTCATCTGGATGCATAAACTTGGTGCTAGTGTCCAAGTAACTGCAAAAATTACAATGCTTACGCATGGTCAAACCTCCATTTTCTAAGTCATTAGCCTTACTCCTAGGGAAACATAGCTTTCTTTTAAGGGACAGCTCGTTCCTGAACAAAAATTAAGGTTCTTGTTCTATAATGTTACTGACACCCTTCTCAGAAGGCAGAATTCCCTAATTTTTCCTAACTATGCCCATGTAGGTCTGTACATCAGACGAATAATATAAGGGCATCCTGAGCATCCCTTTAGTACTAGTATTACTAACTTTCCTGGTGACCCGCTCTTAGAAAAATATGGTTGTGCCACTGAATCTCTGAGTCTGGTTACCTCCTCTACATTGTTCTTCACCATCTGACCATCATATCCCCTCTCCATCAGTTCCTTATTAATGCCTTCAGTACACCTCAAGAAGTCAGACTCCCTCCCATTGAGTCTAGAGGCTCTAAAAGCCTGGTTCCTTACCACACTCTTAATATATGGGGGGTGTATTGACATGACGTGGTTTTCTGTATTGTTGTGTATACAGTCTGGTATTCTCATCCACCAAAACTGCCACATCCAAAAGGTTTAGGAACTTGTCAGAGTATGTAAATGTGAACCTTAAAAATATAGTGCTTTCATTAACATACTGGATAAATTCAGGGTGGGAGGATGGCCTAATGGTTAAGGTGTTTGCCTTACAAACACAAGGTGCAGGGTTTGAGTCTCACAAGGGATAATTGGCTAGGCTTAAAATGGCTTGCAAGGGCAATTAGCCTAGTAATAATCTATGAATCTATGAATCTATGTTGCCATTTCCACTCCACACAATAAAAAGGTCATCTACAAACCTTCTGAAAAAAGAGATGTATTTACTGAAAGGACCTCTTAACATATATTCAGATTCCCAGACCACCATTATGGCATTGGCATAGCTATTGGCACACGAAGTGCCCATAGCTACACCATTGTTTTGCCAATAAAACACATCCCCAAATAAAAATACATTGCCACATAACACTATCTCAAGCAAATCCTTGATGAATTTGATCTGTCTGGCTTCAAAACTAGAATATGTCCTAAGAAACCTCTATATACTATCTACACCCAGATCAATCGGGATTACCATGAAAAGTGATACTACATCCATGGTAACCAAGATGTAACTATCCCTTTCACTCAATACTTGCATATGTTCAAATAAGTCAGTTAGAAAATGTTCAGTATCTCTTAGTACCTGTGGTACCTCATTAAGTAAGGGTCTGAGATTCTTCTCTATATATATGGAGATGGACTCCATGGACCACCCTCTCCCAGAGGGTCTCATTGGTGGACAGATTTTATCTTTGTGGATCTTGGGTAACCCCTGTATACAGGGGATGACAGGATGTTCTTTAAGGAAATAATCATATATTTCCTTAGTTATAGAGCCCTCACTCAATAATATATCCAGTTTCAATTTAATCTGATGCACCATTTTATCAATCTTTATACAATTAATCTTCATATAGAAACTAACATCACATAACATATTAAGCATAGCACGTTCATATTTACTAACATCCATGATGACAATAGGCCCGCCCTTGTCAGCGGGCCTAATCACTATATCTATATTTTCCTGTAACTGCACTAAGGCCATCCTTTCACTTCTAGTAAGATTATTTTTCCTAAAGCCATTGTTATGTTCTATATTTATAGCATTTTGTAGTCTATATACATCCTGTATACACATAGTTTCAAAAGCATGTATTAATGGATTCACAGTTGGTACATAAAAGCTAGGTTTCTTAAAAACATTCATCTCCCTATCACTGCCATTAAACATCATCTTAAGGGTTAAATCCCTGCAAAACATTTTAATATCAAAAATAACAAGTAGTGTCTGAGTACCTACGTGGTATGAAAGAAAGCCCTTTCTGCAAAATGTTCATTTCTTCATTCGAGAGTACATAACTTGATAAATTCCAAACTAAGCCTTCTTGTGATATAAAAATGTTATATATTTAGGAGGAAATGGGATATGATTCAAAAATTTGAATTTAAGTGTTATAAATATAATTCAATTGGACATGTATGGATGGATTGTAAAAATCAAATAGTAAGGAAAAAGAAGAAAGAGAAGGAAATGAACAAAGAGAATATATTTTAAAAGTAGTAGAAATAGAAGAAATAGATAAGAAAAAATAAAGGAAGAGTTTATATTCCTATATAAAAAGGAAATGTTACATCTCATGGTCAAAGACTACGAAAAGAAAGCTGACATGTTACTGGAAGAATTGAATATACTGAATGACTCTATTAACACTGATTCTTCTTTTTTTAGGATTAAGAAAGATTATAACAATATTTTTCAGGAGGTTGACCAGTACTGTGTAAGAATTATAGAAAGGAAAGTTAAAAAGTTAGAAAGAGATTTAAATGACTACAAGAATGGGATAACATTATGTTATTCAAACAAACAGAACTGGTCCACCAGATTTATGAATAAAAATGGAGCATCTTCTTCTTTTCAAAATGTGAATGACAACACACCTATGACTGTGACTTTAAGACGAGTGAAAGATTGGCTCAGAAACAGAACACTAATAATACTATTAATAAAAATGTTGATAACTAGGTTTTCAATTTTCCCACGCAGCAGCAGGAACAGAGCACAGTTCCAGAACCAGCAAGCGTGGGGAACAAGCGCAGGTAGATATATTGTCATTAAATGAGATCAGTTCACCTCAAACACACTCTTCTACATATGTGATAGAGACAAAAAACAATTTTACCATATTTAATTTCACAGAAAATCAAGTTGAGGATACACACTTTGAATTATTCACTAATGGTTTTCAGTTTGTTGATATAACCAAAACCATTTTGGAATTTAAACTGTTTACGAGACAGCTGAATTTAGATATTTTTTTTAAAGGGAAGAACCTTTCTAGGGACTTAGTCAGTAGATCAAGTACTTTTAACCCACCCCTGCATCCTGTAGTAAAAATTTTTGAAGATATGTTGGAAACAGAAATTAGAAGTTTACCTAGAAAGAATGTTTTCAAACAAAATTTACACCAAGACTGCTTCAAACTTATTAAACAATTAAGGGATGAGCAGATAAGGGTAATGAAACCAGACAAAGGGGGAGGGGTAGTTTTAATGTACAAAACAGAATATGACCAAGTAATTTATAATATGCTTCAGGACACAGAACAGTATAGCACCCTTTCAATAAATGAGTTGAACATAGCATATGCAAGGATCAAACATACACTGTATGATATGTTACTACAGGGAGTTATTAATGAGAAATTACACAATTATCTAATGGTTAACAAACCCCTTACACCAGTTATATTTGGTATACCCAAGATTCACAAAGGGTTAGAACCACTCAAGTTTAGACCAATTGTAGCAGGTTCAGGTAGCATTACAGAACCCCTTGGTAAATTTGTTGATGCAACACTCAAAAATACCATTACATCAATACGACATATTTGTAAGGACTCTTGGGAGTTCCTTAAAGGTATTAAGGAGTGTTACTATACCAAAGTAGACTTCCTAGTGACAATAGATGTAATTGATCTTTTTCCTAGCATTCCACACGATATTGGTACACAATGGTTCAACGAAATATTGATTAAACTTTCAAATTTTAACAATAATATTATAAATTTATTAACTGATTTTATGGTGATCATTTTAAAGAACAATTTTATTTATTTCAATGGGGAGTTCTTCAAGCAAAATAAAGGGGTTGCTATGGGATCACCATGTGCCTCAGCATATGCAAATTTAGTTCTGTGTCACTGGGAAAATGAATATATTTTTGGAACACAATGGGAGAATAATATTTTACACTACAGAAGATGCCTAGACGATATATGTATTTTATGGGAAGGTAGTAAAACAAGTTTAGAAACATTTTTATTATATATAAACGAGACCACAAGTTTTCTAAAATTTACATCCAATGTTAGTGACACACACATGAATTATTTAGATGTATTGCTAGTTAAAAACACAGAATTACAAACTTTTGAATCTTCTATATATAGAAAACCAACCTTCTCCAACACATACCTCCATTTTAGTAGTGCCCATCCTTTTTCACAGAAGAAGGGCATTGTTAAAGGTCAATTCATCAGGGCTTCAAGAATGTGCAATACAGATGAAAAATTTTTTGTCGAAGCCCAAGTGTTAACAAAACTCTTCTCTGAGAGAGGTTACCCATTGACATTAATAGAGAAAATGTATCAAGAAGTTTTAGAAGGAAGAACAGGCATATATAGTCCATTATTAGGCACAGTGTTGGAACCACCAGTTTTATTAAACCCCACACTTGAAGTTAAAATGAATTCCCCTTCCTTTCAAACTATTTTTAGTTGTACTTTTAATAATGAAACTGAACAATTAAAGAAAATGGTTAACAAATACTGGCCCATTTTGACCACAAACGAAGAGACAAAAAAATGGGTGCCAGAAAGACCGATGTTTGTAAATGCAAGGAATGCTAATTTGAAAAATATGTTTGAAAATCAACCACCAATACAATCTGGTAATAAAGGTGGTAGGATTGGAACATACAAATGTAATAGCTGCAAACAATGTTCTTATATTCTTGAAAGCAATGGCTACTATATTAAATCAAGAAAATTTTCTTTAAAACCAACATGTTATCACAACTGTGGGTCAAAAGGTATAATTTACTTAGGAATTTGTCAGGAATGTGACAGTTTTTACATAGGCAAATCTGAAAGATCACTACGTAAGAGAATTTACGAGCATATGTATGACATTCGAAAAAGAAAGAAACGAATGCCTTTGTTAAACATCTCACCAAATGCCCCAACATGACATTAAAATTTATAGTTATTGAGCAGGTTCCTCTTAACCCTAGAGGGGGAGACTGGGAAGCTACTATTGAATTTAAAGAGTTGAATTGGCAACTTAGATTAAATGCATCAAAATTCCCAGGACTCAATGAAGCTATTAGTATTTCAAGCCTCCTCAAATTAAGAAGGGCAAAATTATGACTAATTAATTAATATGCTAGGTGCACTTTAGGATTAAAAATTTTTGCACTAATAATTTTTTACTAATTAAGAGTACACTTTTACATTCATTTTGAAAGTGTTCATAACATTTGTTCATTTGATATTAATCATTTAATCATAGACTCATTCCTAATTAATTTTAAACGAAATAATAATTTATTGATAAAAAGTTTATGTAGTAGAAAATACCCACAGTTTACACTTTTAATGTTTATGTTTAAGTTCAAATATAAGTACATTTTTTAAGGTATTTAATAGATATTTAATACATATATTTATATATTTATATATTTATATATTTATATATTTATTTATATATATTTATACATATTTACATATTTATACATTTATTTATTTATTTACACAGTGTCTATCAGTAACAATGTACTTAATATAGTTGGAATTTAACTAATATAATAAAATTGTTATATAGTTATACCTACGTGCATGTTCATAGACACACAAATAATATTGTATTTAATGGACACTTTTTAGAACTTTTAGCACAAGTTTTAACAGATTTTTAAGCAAAGGTTGCTTACTGCCAAAATAATATTATAATACTGAAGCTTTACGTTAATTTAATAACATTAGAATTGACATCTGTCTTCCCTTTAAGATGAATAATTAAAGGTCCGACAGAGTATGAATTGTTAATGTAAAAGTTATATCTATTCTACGAAGTTCGAGCAGTGAAAATGCTAAGGAACAATAACTTACAATTGACTTAACCAACACTTAAAAACACATTATATTCTTTTAATGACAACAGCACGCAAGAATAAATATTAGGTGGTTAGCGATCGTGAATACAGTATCATATACGATAACAGTAGAGAACGATGTACCCAATACATTAATAGATTTTTTATAATAATGGGTAACAAAATACACAGAGAGTATAATAAGGATTAAAAGAATTTAGATTTATACAAGACTTAACATTTGGTGTTTCGGTTTAATTCTACCCGCTGTGGACAACAGGACAGCGGAGGAGCTTTTATACAACAAAACTTTTTATCTAGTTGAAGAACCTTACTAGTAACTAAAGCAATAAATTGTTAGTTTTAGCACAGTGTTTCACACAACATTACTGGTTGACAAGTACAAATAACAGTGAACAGAATGTAGTATGGTAAAAGTACTTTAAAAAAACTGTTAGACGAAAATTTATGTGAACTAAATACTTTTAGCAGTGATTTTCCTTTAAGCATTAATGAAGTTCTATTCAATAAATGACTTAATTGGAGTGTTACAACTTTTCTAATTGATTAATTGTGGTTTTCAGCATTGTATTTAAGCAAGCAGAGAAATGTTGGTAGTTTATCTTGAAAAAGCCCGTCATAGGAATGGGTGAAAGCGCTTGATTTATTCTTTGTTTTACTTTGGATTTTACTACTAATAAGTGTTTTACCTGCCGTGCATTTTTAACTGTTGCTTCGCATTAAAGGTTTGTTCCTTATCAACGGAGAAGTATTTTTTTACCATAAGACTTTTAAGAAGAAGTTTATTGGGCTTTGGTGCTTCTGCAACTTTTTTCTAGCTGCCTTTTGGGACTTAGTTCGTGTACAGTGTTTGATAAGAAAAAATAATAAATAAGGCATAGAGGAAGGCTCTGAAATATGTTATGAAGAAGACATAAATTAGGAGATAGAAAAAAAGGAATTCCATTGGTAAAAGGAAAAAGAAAAATTAGAGTGACAATTATAAAAGAAAAAAGAAAGGAAATGGATGAAAATGAATAAATATACAGGTAATAGTTGAATGTTGGTATAATGGTTAAGGTGAATGACTCACAGACATGAGGTACAATGTTTGATTCTAACATTTAGGAAGGAAATTGGCTTAGCATAGAATAGCCCATTAAGGCTGCTAGCATAGTAATTAACCATGAACTTATAAAACTATGAATCTAATGAAAATGGAAAATGAAAACTTTAGACTGCTTTCTGTAAATGTGAATAGTATTAAGAACATAATAAGATGAGTAGGGATTTTGGAGTGATGTAATACATGTGATATAGATGTAATTATATTAAAAGATACAACATTTTTAACAAATGAAGAAATATTGCAAACAGAGAAGCTATGGGGAGGAATGATAATATGGAATTTGGAAAATGAGAAAGATGATATGGAATAGCTATATTTTGTAGAAATACAATAAAATATTGGGTGTAACTTTAGAAAAATGGGAAGATTATAGGTTCATAGGTTCATAGGTTCATACTAGGCTATCTTCCCTAGGGCATTTATAAGCCTAGCCAGAGTGTGTTTGGCTTTCGCCACCCATTTTAAATGAATTTTGCTATGCCCTTTTTCGAGGTTAGTATACTGTGCCTCTGTCTAACAGTGACACAGAAATGATACCCGGGGTAAACCTACAATCTCCCATCCACTCATCAAGATTCCTCTTGAAGAGAGTCAATGAGGGACTCTGCCTAACCTGGACTGGGATTTTATTCCAGAGTGAAGGGAGCCTCTGGGTTATGAATTTGTCCCTCCAGCATGTCCTATTTATTTCAGTGCTGAGGTTCAAGTCTCTCGAGCGTGTAGCTTGATGGGATTTGGATTTTCTGAGGTGCAGCATGTCCATTAATTCCGGGTTGGACATGGCTTTATATGTCAGGCACAGATCGCCTCTGAGCAGGCAGTATGCCACTGAGTAGAGCTGGAGTTTCTTTAACCGGGCAGCATATGGCATCTGTTTGAGCCCTTTGATCCTCTTGTTGAGATACTTTTGGGGTCTTTCCAGTTGCTGCAGGTGTCTGGTAAGGTACATCCCAAAAGGGCATTGTACTCAATTATAGGCCTGATGAGGGATGAGTAAAGAGGCACGATGACCTCCCCTGATCTAGATGTGAATCCCTTCATGATTAGGTGGGCTATATAAAATGTTTTTCTAACCACTTTGGCCACGTGGTTTTCAAATGAGAGATTGCTATCAACTTGGGTCCCCAGGTCCCTAATTACTTCTTCCGTACTTAATCTATTACCACCTATGTGGTAATTTGTGGGCACTTTGTTTTTGCCAAAGAGGATGACTATACACTTTTTGGCGTTTAGCTTGAGGCTATGGATCTGGCACCAGTTGTCTGTTTCTATGAGGCCCTTTTGTAGGATGCTTGTGTTGGCTGGAGAGTAGATTATGGCACCTAGTTTGCAGTCATCTGTGAACTTGGTCAGCCACAGTCCTTTCGTGTTGGCCTGTACCTCCGAGAAATATATACCGAACAAGAGAGGTCCCAGGACTGAGCCTTGTGGGACGCCACTTGTAACTGGTTTGGAGTCTGACATGGCTCCAGCAATTCTAACCATGTGGGTTCTGTCCTTGAGCCAGTTTGCAACCCATCTAGTGATATAGGGGTTTATATTTAAGCTGGTGAGCTTAACTATAATGCCCGAGTGGGGTATTGTATCGAAGGCTTTTGCGAGGTCCAGGTAGGCTGTGTGGACAACCTTCCCCTTGTCAATGGCCTTGGTGACTGTTTCAAAGAAATCAACCAGGTTTAAGAGGCAGGGTCTGCCCTTAACAAAGCCGAACTGGGTAGGATCCAGTGTCTGTAGGTCCCCAATATCTTTATTTATGAGGTCCATGATGATCCTTTCCATAGCTTTGCAGACCAAGCTAGTCAGGCTTATGGGGTGATAGTTTCCAGGATCCATTGAGGCACCACCTTTGTGGAGAGGGACCACTGTTGCTGTATGCCACTCTTTGGGTACATATCCTGTAGTAAGGCTGAGATTTAACAGTAGTTTTATGTTTGGGTTTAGCTCTTCTTGGAGTTCATGTAGGACGCAGCCCGGGACACCATCTGGTCCCATTGATGCTATGTTTTTTGCTTTGGAGAGGGCAGCTCTTACCTGAGCATCTGAGATGTCAGGGGAGCAGCACTCTGCTGGGATAGATATTTGCCCTTTTGGTGGGGAGGGGAGGGTTTGCGCTGAACCTGTCAGCTAGGATGTTAGCAATGTCTGTGGATTCGGTGTATTTTTTGTCATTTTGGACTAATTCTGAGCATATCTGGGAATTCCCACCCAGGTTCCTAACATAACTAAATAAAGCCTTATGATTATCCTTAGTGTCCTGTGCAATTTTTCTCTTGAAGCTGGCCTTAGACGATTTCATGAGTGCCCGTAGTTTTTTGCTAATACTGATCAGAGATGCCTTCCCTTTTTGGGATTTTGCTCTATCATGTAGTAGCTTCCTCCTTCTATTGTATAGTTTGTTTATGGCTGGGGTCCACCAGACAGGATGCCTGCCTTTGGAGGATTGGGTCTTGGTTTTATTTGGGATTGTATGATCCATGCATTCCTGAAGGTGTTCATAGAATGTGTTTATAAAGGATTCTATGGTCTGGGCCATATTTTCCACAGGCCTGGGGGCTTTGAAGGATTCCACCTCGGTTTTGAGGAGTGTGAAATTTGCTTTAGAGAAGTTTTTCACTGTGGTTTTCGGGGCAGGGGGTGGGGTCGGGATGTGAATATCCAATGAGACTAGTTTATGTTCTGATCTTACCAGTGAGGGATACACTTCTGGTCTGGAGCATAGAGCCCCCATGTTGGTGATGATCAGGTCCAGTATGTTTTCCCTTCTTGTGGGAGTGGTAACAAGTTGTTCCATAGCATTTGAGTTTATAAATTCTAGGAACCTTTGGGCTAGGGTGTTGGAGCTACAGTAATGCTCCCAGTCTATGTTTGGGTAGTTAACGTTGCCCAATATAATGGTGTTTGGAGAGACCTTCATATTTCCCAGAGTTCTCAGGAAGGCCAAGTGGGGTTCCTGGGTTTGGGAGGGTGGTCTGTAGCAGGCTATAAACTGGAAGGCAGTTTTACCCACTGTTAGTTGCACATGGATAGTCTCTGATGCTTCGTGCTGTGCCACCAACCTGAAGGTGTGGGTATCTTTGACGAATATTGATACTCCCTCTCCTTTTGTGGTTCGGTCCATGTTTTGGGTCCGAAAAGCATGGTATGAGGTATAACCTGGTAGTGCTGGGGTGCTCTCGGGAGCCTTGAACCAGGTTTCTGTTACAGCACAGATATCGATGTTCTCCATGCTAAGGAGAGTTTCAAGTGCGTGCATCTTGAGGTTTAGACTTCTGGCATTGAGTAGCCTTACTCTTAGTTTCTTATCCCTTGTGATATCTATGGAGGTGGGTTTGTCTTTTGAGCCTTGCCTAAAAAAGACACTATGGGGGTGGCAAGAGCCTTTGCCAATATCCGAAAGCCCAGGGGTGACAGGTGCAAGCCATCCTTAGCGAAGCATCGTGGCTTGTCAAGCATGTCATTCCAGGCTGACAGGCTTTGGATCCCCTTTGAATGACACCAATACTTAAGCCAATTGTTGAAATTGATCATCTTGTCTTCATATTGTGGCATCATTCTTGGTGAGGGTAAGATGCTACTCAATGTCAGGGTCATACCGGCCTGGGCTACATGCTCAGAGAGCTCCTCTATGTCTCTTTTCATGTAGTCCAGGGAGGTACGTCTCAGGTTATTCACACCAGCATGGACAATGACTGAGTCATATTTATACTTGCCTTGGAGTGACCTGAGTGCTTGTGTTATGTGGCGGATCCTAGTGCCCAACAGGCAGCTCACCGTGACCTTCTCCTTGTTCAGCCTGGTGAGCGGGACGTCAGTGTGCCTGACAATAGAGTCACCTAATACAAGTGTATCAGGTGTGTTGTTTAGCCTTAAGGGCTGTGACTGTTCAGCACACTGGCTTTGTGAGCTATGTGTTGCACATGTTTTGTTTTGGGGTAGCGGTTGCTTGGTTGTCTGCTTTGGAGGTCTCTGCTGCTTAGGCAGATTTTTATTTAGAGCCTCTGAGTATGCTTTTGTGTGTTTATGTGTTTGGTTTGCTGTCGTGGTAGGTCTATGTGAGACTGGAATTGTAGTGAGTGTGGTTTCCTTCTCCTCCTGATTGGTTACTCCAGTACTAAGTTGAGAGAGCTTAGCCTCCAGTTTGGCTATATGGTTGCATCTCTCACATGTGTTGGAATTTGTTGGGAGGAGGAGAGGGTTGTCTGTGTACATGAGGCAGTTGTAACATTGCCTCAAGATTCCCAGATTCACCAGCTGGACCAGAAAGGAGATTGACAACTGACCTTTGGACATGCTAGAATAGTATTGGGAATTCCTTTATAATTGAAAAAAAGGGCCAATGGGGAAGAAGGTACTCACGGGGAGTTTGTGAGGGTGTAGTGCTTTTAATTTTTTAGTGCTGACTTATATAATTGCTTTAGTGAGCAAGTTCCAGGCTTTAGAGTAGGAATAAGGTGTTTATTATGAGAACTAGATCAGTTCTAAGGGAAAAAGTGAAGAGCAGACTTTGTGGAGCCGAGAATGGTTTAAACCCAATTAAGCGGAGCTGCCCGATGCTGCA
Organism: Protopterus annectens; assembly: GCF_019279795.1. Classification (NCBI taxonomy): domain Eukaryota; kingdom Metazoa; phylum Chordata; order Ceratodontiformes; family Protopteridae; genus Protopterus; species Protopterus annectens. The sequence continues at coordinate 928,799,335 of NC_056744.1, forward strand.
CTATGCGCAAAATCGTGCCAAATCGGGTTTTATACAGGGGACTTGAAAGAGCTAGAAATTGGCTCAAAACAGCCAATAAACTACCAGATTCTTGTCCTGGGAACACTCCTCCAGGGATAGATAGGCTGCTCTAAGCTCACCACTGCCACTGGTGAACAAAGAAACCTCCCTTTATCCAAGAAAGGAAATGGGCAACACAGGAACTTTCCAAAAGTCCAGAATACAGCAAAGCCTGCATTTGGACTACTCTAGGTCAGGAAAGATGGGAAACAAGGATAATTTTTTGTTTTTTTTTTCTTTTCTGCAACAAACAGCAGGAAAATGCAATAAATATGTAACACAGGCTAGCACACTTGAGTGTGTAGCCTCAACAGGTAAATGCAACAAACAGGACAAACTTTAAAAGTGCAGGTGCAAAAACAACTTTAAACAGTTTAAAACAGTTCAAGAAGCAGAAATACTTGCAGTTTAGCTAGATCGGACAGTCGCCCAGGTAGTAGCTGGAAAAAAAAACTTTTATCAGGTTAGCAGTCGCTCTTTTAGCCTCTCTGCTGCTAGCACCACTCTGCAGGACCACTAGGAGCTTGGCTGAGTAGTAACAAGCGCAAAAACTGCTCCAAAGCGGGTTTTATACAGGGGGACTTGAGAGAGCTAGAAATTGGCCAAAAACGGCAAATAAACTACTAGATTCTTGTGCTGGGAACACTCCTCCAGGGATAGATAGACTGCTCTAAGCTCCCCACTGCCACTGGTGAACAAAGAAGCCTCCCTTTATCCAAGAAAAGAAATGGGCAACACAGGAACTTTCCAAAAGTCCAGAATACAGCAAAGCCTGTATTTGGACTACTCTAGGTCAGGAAAGAAGGGAAACAAGGATAATTTTTTTGTTTTTTTTTTTGCAACAAACAGCAGGAAAATGCAATAAATATGTAACACAGGCTAGCGCACTTGAGTGTGTAGCCTCAAAAGGTATATGCAACAAACAGGACAAACTTTAAAATGGAGGGAACAAATATATAGAATTGTAATGACATATGCTTATACTAGTTGTCAAGAAAGGGAGCACTTATTTCATCAGATTTTAGACTATGTTGTGATAAACATGAATATTACAATAACAGGAGACTTTAATTTTGATTCAACAGGCAAGAGTAAAAAGAAAGGAAAAGATATAACAAAAATGTTAGAAGAAATAAGATGTGGAAAGTTAAAATTTTGAGACAAAAATTCATGGACTTACAAAAGGGGTATGTATAGAAATGAAAGAGGTTATTTTATAGCATCAGGAGGCTTAGTTATAGGAGAATGGGAGGTGGTTGAAACAGGATTTTCTGATCATCTCGCAATATTGCTATAGATAAAGGAAAACAATGAATATATAAAATAGGCAAAGGAATAAAAAGGATAAATGAGAAAACATGTCATGAAGAAGGAACGAGATTAGTAATACAGTTATGGAAAAATCATGCTACTATGAGAAAATGTTCTAAAAATTGGGTCTGAATAGTGGATGATATTATGTTAAAATATGAAAAAAAATGTATAGTGGCATTATGATGTGAGAAAAGTAGAGACAGAAAAATATAAAATAACATATTTGATGCATTGGAAGATTTAGAACATAATGGTACATAGTACTTTGACAAAGAAAAATAATTACATGAAACAAATCAAGAACAAATACAAGAATTGTTATATAATCAAATATATTTTTACAAGGAAAAAGAGAAGAAATATTGAGTTACTTAAACTTAAACAGATTAGTAAAGAAAGATGGCAGGGTAATGAGATAAGTAAAAAATATAAAAGGAGAACGAGAAAGAACTCAAGAAAAGATTATATATAGTGTAATACAATATGCAAAATAAATGTTTAATGAAAAGAGATGGCAGTAAAAAAACATGGAAAGTAAAAATGTTAACAGAAAAGGAGAACAAGGAGTTGGAAAATGAGATTTCTTTAAATGAGCTAAATAAAGCATTAAAGCAGGTAAGTATTGATTTAGATGCAGGACCAGGTGGAATAGGGTATGAAATTTATAAAAATCTGAATGATTAGCAAAATACTTATTTTACAATGATTTTGAATAAGTGGTTAAATTAAGGTTTTATGTATAAAAAATTATGTAGTGGAATGCTTACATTCATTGGGAAGAAGGAAGACAGAAGGCAATTAAAATGGAGTCTGATAGTATTAAATAATAATGATTAATGGATCTTCATGAAAATAATGCAAAAATGATTTGAAATTAAAATGGAAAATGTTATGGAAGATAGTATATATAACATAAAGGGGAATAATTATTAATGGTAGAAAATTGTGTATGATATGAATTAGAAAATAAGAAGCAAAAATCACTATAGGATACCTTAGGCTTTTGATACAATTGGACATGAAATGTTATTGGTTATATAGAAGAAATATAATACAAGTGAGAAAGTTAGGAAATGATTCTGTCAGTGTATAATAATAATAAAATAAAATACTTTGAAATGGCTGGTTAAGGCAAGAAATGCATATGAAGAGTGGTGTTAGACATATAACACCTGAAGGGTTACAAAATCCAGTCCCATTAACATATGCAGATGACATTATAATAATTGCAAAAAACAAAATTATGATAAAAGAAGTAATAATTTTCACAACTGACTGTCTAGAGGTGATAGGGATGGTTATATAAAATAAAAAGTTAAACATTTAGGTGCTGAAGTAAAAATAAGGGGCATGTATTTCACAATTAATTAAATTTCAGTGTTTGGTATAAAATTTGGGAATAAAGGTGCAAGTAGAACTCAATGGGAAAAAAATAGAAGAAATAAAACACACCTGTATTTTCTGGAGAATATATAGATTATCATTCTGAAAAAAATTTATTTGATACATTCAGTTCTGCAAACATAGCAAGTGTATTTATGTTGCCAGCAGATTGTTTTTCTATTTATATGGGGTTCTATATTAAACCCAGTAAAAGAGGAGTTTTGTATGTAAATAAGAGGAAGGATGTTTAGGGTTAGTTATCCCAGTGGTATATGCTGCTTCATTAAATTTGTACAAAGTGTTAATGTGGATAAATGAAAAAGATGAGAGATTAGTAGTAAAATTATAAAAGTATAAGTAAAATAAATTTGGGGGTATGGTACAAAAGAGTAAAAGTGAGAAGTGTGTATAAATGAAAAAATAAAAAGTTACCAAAAAATATTTTTGTGGAAATAAAAATTGATGATATAGAAAAAGAAAGTATGTTAGAAAATGTAATGATAAAACATTACTATGCAAAATCATGGGAAACTAAAAGCTATAAAAAATAAGAAGCAAATGGTATAATCAGAATGTAGAATGCCAAGAAAAGGAAATATACCATATAAAAAAGTGATAGAATATGTTTACATTGCCAAGAAGAAGAACCTACATACTGTTTTTGAATTGTAAAACAGTAAAAAGGTTATAGGGAAAACTATGTAAAGAAGATTTTTTTAAGATGTAAAAGAAGTGGATAAAATAAATATGGATATGATTGAATATGGATATTATAAGAATAGAAGTAAAGAATATGCTGATAGAATAGATAAAATGTTTTTTTATGCCATATGGGTTATATTGAATAAAAGAATGAATGAAATTATTTTAAAGGTAAATGGATTTTAGCAAAAATATTAAGCAAAATCAGATGGTGGTTATGGATAAATGACTGTGGGTTTAATAGAGATGAAAATGTATTATGATTGTAAGGAACATTCTGAATATGTGGTAATATATCATTCTGAATATGTGATAATATATTTCTATATCTATATATTTGCAAATTTGTAAATATGTTGTAAATAAGAGTTCTTTTATTCTATATAAATAAAAGACCCCTACTGTTTACAGTATGTGCTATGGGATATTTTGCATCCATCTGATCTACCATCCCACTCAAGCAGATGGAGCCTTGGTTTAACAACTAATTCAGAATTGCAGTACCCCATTATGCTGCACTGTAATGTCAGCAAACTCTCTATCTGGTATGGGAATAGAAACCACAGCGATCCTCACCAAAGGCAAATGTGCTGCCTATTGCACCACTGAAAAATACACAACGTCAAAATGTCAGATGACTTTATGTCACAGCCCTACAAGTTCCTGGCAAAGATATGACAATTGCAGATATGCCATATGCAACAGAAGGCAGAGAAAGGAAGTAGACAGCTAAAGCATAAAAGGTGAACAAATACTGTGAGGCCAACCAGTTAGCTGATAAAAGTCGGCAATTCAATCCATTCATGTGGAGCAGGAGGCACAGGGTGTCAAGTCATTTGGCGGTAATATCAGCAGGTAAATATTCTAGTACAAAAAGTTATATTGAAAGATTAGATTGCTAACTGATGGTTTTATTCAATCATTGTTCTAGGCAGGCATGTGCATATTGGGAGGTACAATGGATATAGAGGGTGTAGAGTTCATGCAGCAAGATCCATGGTCTCAAGCAATAGTCAGCCATGACATTCAGAAAGTAGGAAAAGGCTGCAGAGTAGCCATGACCCTAGGGTTTCCTCTGGGTTATCCAAAGTAGCTGGAGAAAAACAAGGAGGGGAATGTAAGTGTAAGCATTTGAGGTATAGAGAGAAGGGGTAAAGGAGAGAAGAAATAAGCATGCTAATGTCAGTTCACAGTAGGAACTCATTCTTGTGCAAAAATTGCAAGCAGTTGAGGAAAAGATCTGAGAAAGTGAGCATGTAGGGATTCTTCAACTTGTTTGGTCAGGAATGTACCCAGAGAACTGTAAAATTGGATCATTATAGGGATGAGGATGTTACTGCAGCAGTGGCAATAGTGAACAACAGCAGGCTCACTAGTTTCTGGACAAAGATTAGGTGCAGTTGGGCCCTAAGATTTATTTATTTTAATAAGAGTAACACTGGAAAGGAAGCTAAACCTAACAGTTCCCCATGCTATTGAACTGTATTATTGTATGAGAAGTTAGGATGTTGTTGGGTAGACAAGACCAGGTGCTTTATGACCAAGGTTTCAGAAGGAAGATGACCACTGACAAGACTCTTAGGTGTGATGTTAGACATCCCGACACTTGTTCTGATAAAACAGAGACAGTTCTCAGCTAGTGAAAGAGAACAGGCTAAAGATTTTGTTAGGCCATACTGGCTGTTCAATGCTACCTTGTAAAATTAGATGGCATGTTGATTTGTGCATATATATTCAACCTCTACTGAGTTTATCAAGGTTTCAATTGTTCTATGAAAGAATAAATTGGGGGATTTACCAACAGGCAAGAAGCCAGTTGGAAGTGGCAATGAAGGGACATAAAGAGTTTGAGATCAGCATTACTTGGAAGTATTGGAACTATAATTTGAAGACGTAAGCTGTATGTACATTTTCCTGCTATGTTAGTTTTATCAGATATATTTTATTTAGTATCTATGCATGGTGGTGCTGCGGTAGCATTGTCACCTCACAGTAAGACGCTGTCCGGTTCGATTCTCAGCTAGAGCGTCTTCTGCGTGTAGACATGCGTGAATGGGCGTACCTTCGTTGAAGGTTGTGCGTCAGGGCTGGTAACTTGGCACGTAAAAATCAACTACCAATCATTAGCAGACCGGAGTTCCGCTATGGCGACCCCTAACCAGGAAAAGCCGAAAGACACAACAACATCTCTGCATTTTTTACATATATATGTTCGCTGAGATGTTTATACTCACATCTATCTTGATTTTGCATACCATATATTGTTTTATGTGATATAGAGCGTTTGTAGCTTTAAACATATATTTGTGTAGTTACTGTGTCAGTTAATAATACTGGATACACTTTGTTCTGATTTGTTGATTGTGACTGCTTTTGCACTTTTAAGACTTTAGTTTTGAAACGCATTTTAAATCTGATGAAGCTTACTGCGAAGTGCTTATCTGTATTTAGTTCTGTCATTAAAACTTGTGTTTTACATCTGCTTTGGACTACTTGGAGAAGAATTTGTTTGTTTATTTTCACTTGTTGCACTCCAGTGATTTACTTTCTTCAGGCATCGCCCTCCTATTTTGCTGTTTTAGTTTGCTGTTTTGCTGCCTGAGAAGGACATGGCTGATGGTGATATTGAAATAGAACTGGGCTTTACTCCACATGAACAATGGAGAGATACGCTGACACATTTATCTACTTTCCTGAGGGATGATGTTAATCCACTACTCATAGATGAAACCATCAGAAGGAATATGGGCAATAAAGAAAAAGTCAATGAAACCAAACTGTTATGTGAATATTTAAGAACTGTAGAAAATGCCCTGTATAGGTTAAAATGTCTACAATGTTAACGGTTTCACTTAGAAGCCTGTTGTAAATATAAAATCATTCCTCGTGGGCTAAGAGTTTTGTTGATGCCCACACATGGAGAGCAACACCCCCAACTGCTTGCTCGGTGGCAAAAAATTAACATTGACACAAGTTTTGCGTATATGCGACTTCTTATTGACTATTTCTTACCTCTTGAAAAGGAATTAGTGACTAATATTTAGCATCAACATTAAGAAGTTTATAACAAATACCCTGTTTATTCTGTTGATGTGTTACTAAGTGAAATAATAGACCATGTATGCATTTATGAATGGAAGCTTCTTGCACAGAAGAAAAAGAAGCTTTTCAGAGATTTAAATGACTTTGCCAACAATTTTGTGTTGACGTGGCCGAAAACACAACAGGGAAGATGTTCCACCAACAATTCAGATACTGAGGAAGTTAATATAATCAGCAATAGTGAAGCAAGGCAACCAGTACCATGCCCCTTGCTGATGATGATGCAAACATTATCAACAGTAGACATGCCCATTTTGGCAGCTGACACCATCACTGTGGAGCAGCGCTCAGTATACAACATGCCACAGGAGGGAATAAACATTGAACCTGAAGCCGTAGTAAGACCCAAAGTTCCACAGAAGCAACTGGAAATACTTCTTTTCAACCAGCAGTACAGTGATTTTCCAATTTTCCTCTCCCTTTTCAACAGAACAGGAAGCAATCCATTGAGGGAACAGATTACAGGCAAAGGAACAAACGGAGGGCACAAACCCAAGAAGAAACCACAGATACTCTAACCAGTATGTGGAAACAGGTGACTTAAAGTCAAATTTACTAGTTAAACAATCGAAAAATAAAACAAATACCAAAACACCAACGTCGCTGAACAAAGTAACAGCCAGACTGTGTTGAATGAATTCGTTTAATCAATTCTGGTACCTCGGCCTTCGCCTTCTCATGGAATAAATGTAATACACAATACAGTCACTTATAAATCATCCTGAATCGTTTGCATGAATAATTTGTTTCAATAAAACAATTAAATATTTTTCTTCTTAAAGCCACAACTACTTTCCCAAAAACTATTTTTAAAACAACATGCATTATTGGGCATATCCCAAATAAACCATTTCATAAGTAGAAAGATTAGAAGGAAAGACTCTGGGTTATCCAAAGTAGCTGGAGAAAAACAAGGAGGGGAATGTAAGTGTAAGCATTTGAGGTATAGAGAGAAGGGGTAAAGGAGAGAAGAAATAAGCATGCTAATGTCAGTTCACAGTAGGAACTCATTCTTGTGCAAAAATTGCAAGCAGTTGAGGAAAAGACCTGAGAAAGTGAGCATGTAGGGATTCTTCAACTTGTTTGGTCAGGAATGTACCCAGAGAACTGTAAAATTGGATCATTATAGGGATGAGGATGTTACTGCAGCACTGGCAATAGTGAACAACAGCAGGCTCACTAGTTTCTGGACAAAGATTAGGTGCAGTTGGGCCCTAAGATTTATTTATTTTAATAAGAGTAACACTGGAAAGAAAGCTAAACCTAACATTTCCCCATGCTATTGAACTGTATTATTGTATGAGAAGTTAGGATGTTGTTGGGTAGACAAGACTAGGTGCTTTATGACCAAGGTTTCAGAAGGAAGATGACCACTGACAAGACTCTTAGGTGTGATGTTAGACATCCCAACACTTGTTCTGATAAAACAGAGACAGTTCTCAGCTAGTGAAAGAGAACAGGCTAAAGATTTTGTTAGGCCATACTGGCTGTTCAATGCTACCTTGTAAAATTAGATGGCATGTTGATTTGTGCATATATATTCAACCTCTACTGAGTTTATCAAGGTTTCAATTGTTCTATGAAAGAATAAATTGGGGGATTTACCAACAGGCAAGAAGCCAGTTGGAAGTGGCAATGAAGGGACATAAAGAGTTTGAGATCAGCATTACTTGGAAGTATTGGAACTATAATTTGAAGACGTAAGCTGTATGTACATTTTCCTGCTATGTTAGTTTTATCAGATATATTTTATTTAGTATCTATGCATGGTGGTGCTGCGGTAGCATTGTCACCTCATAGTAAGACGCTGTCCGGTTCGATTCTCAGCTAGAGTGTCTTCTGCGTGGAGACATGCGTGAATGGGCGTACCTTTGTTGAAGGTTGTGCGTCAGTGCTGGTAACTCAGCACGTAAAAATCAACTACCAATCATTAGCAGACCGGAGTTCCGCTGTGGCGACCCCTAACCGGGAAAAGCCGAAAGACACAACAACATCTCTGCATTTTTTACATATATATGTTCGCTGACATGTTTATACTCACATCTATCTTGATTTTGCATACCATATATTGTTTTATGTGATATAGAGCGTTTGTAGCTTTAAACATATATTTGTGTAGTTACTGTGTCAGTTAATAATACTGGATACACTTTGTTCTGATTTGTTGATTGTGACTGCTTTTGCACTTTTAAGACTTTAGTTTTGAAACGCATTTTAGATCTGATGAAGCTTACTGCGAAGCGCTTATCTGTATTTAGTTCTGTCATTAAAACTTGTGTTTTACATCTGCTGTGGACTACTTGGAGAAGAATTTGTTTGTTTATTTTCACTTGTTGCACTCCAGTGATTTACTTTCTTCAGGCATCGCCCTCCTATTTTGCTGTTTTATTTGCTGTTTTGCTGCCTGAGAAGGACATGGCTGATGGTGATATTGAAATAGAACTGGGCTTTACTCCACATGAACAATGGAGAGATACGCTGACACATTTATCTACTTTCCTGAGGGATGATGTTAATCCACTACTCATAGATGAAACCATCAGAAGGAATATGGGCAATAAAGAAAAAGTCAGTGAAACCAAACTGTTATGTGAATATTTAAGAACTGTAGAAAATGCCCTGTATAGGTTAAAATGTCTACAGTGTTAATGGTTTCACTTAGAAGCCTGTTGTAAATATAAAATCATTCCTCGTGGGCTAAGAGTTTTGTTGATGCCCACACATGGAGAGCAACACCCCCAACTGCTTGCTCAGTGGCAAAACATTAACATTGACACAAGTTTTGCGTATATGCGACTTCTTATTGACTATTTCTTACCTCTTGAAAAGGAATTAGTGACTAATATTTAGCATCAACAGGAAGAAGTTTATAACAAATACCCTGTTTATTCTGTTGATGTGTTACTAAGTGAAATAATAGACCATGTATGCATTTATGAATGGAAGCTTCTTGCACAGAAGAAAAAGAAGCTTTTCAGAGATTTAAATGACTTTGCCAACAATTTTGTGTTGACGTGGCCGAAAACACAACAGGGAAGATGTTCCACCAACAATTCAGATACTGAGCAAGTTAATATAATCAGCAATAGTGAAGCAAGGCAACCAGTACCATGCCCCTTGCTGATGATGATGCAAACATCGTCAACAGTAGACATGCCCATTTTGGCAGCCGACACCATCACTGTGGAGCAGCGCTCAGTATACAACATGCCACAGGAGGGAATAAACATTGAACCTGAAGCCGTAGTGAGACCCAAAGTTCCACAGAAGCAACTGGAAATACTTCTTTTCAACCAGCAGTACAGTCATTTTCCAATTTTCCGCTCCCTTTTCAACAGAACAGGAAGCAATCCATTGAGGGAACAGATTACAGGCAAAGGAACAAACGGAGGGCACAACCCCAAGAAGAAACCACAGATACTCTAACCAGTATGTGGAAACAGGTGACTTAAAGTCAAATTTAGTTTGGAACATTTCAGCAACAGCACTTTCTCCTATAGAAGAGGAAATGTATAAAAGTTTATCTTTTATTTCTGCACAGCCTGCTAATACAGCAGACACATTAACTGAATTAAGGACATTTACTAGAAATGTATCTTTAAAGTTGTTGTATGGTAAATCTGAAATTAGTGATAGTAGCTTTATGTTTAGAAAACCAAGTAATTTTACACCTCCTCAGCATCCAGTTTTGGATATATTTGTTAAACAATGTGAGAATGACATTTATACACTGTTAAACAATTCTAATAGATGGAAAGGCTTTGTAAATTTATCTAAATTAGAACAAGTGCTTTATGACCTAGAAAGCAAGGATAGTATTGTTATTAGGCCAGCCGACAAGGGTGGCTTAATTGTGATAATGGATAGAGTCTATTATTTTAGAAGTATGTTAGCCATGCTGTCTGATGTTAATGTATATAAACAAATTGAATACACTGAGGTAATAAGGATTCAAGATGAGATTATTAGAACATTAAGGGATTGTGTTTTGAGCAGTACACTTGACAAGGACTTGCTTAGTTATTTCATAATTGACTATCCCAGGGTACTAGCCCTAAATGGACTGCCTAAGGTTCACAAGGATCCCTTGAACCCCCCTTTTCGACCTATAGTGGCTGGAGCAGGGTGGGCAACCGAGGCCCTCTCTATTTACCTTCATAAACAATTGAAACCAGTTCTTGCCATGTGTACTTCAGTGTTAATAGACAGTAAACACTTCTTACAAGAATTTTATAATTTTGTTGATGAAAAAATGGATTATATACCAGGTTATTTGGTCACCTTAGATGTGAATTCTCTTTTCACATGCATACCAGATATGGAGGGAATACAGATAGTTAAGCGAGTACTTTTGAAGAGTGGCATATATAATGAAACACACATAGATTTTCTATGTTTATTATTGGAGATGGTTCTTGAGTTCAATGTATTCACATTCGATAACCATTATTACCTTCAGACTTTTGGCGTGGCCATGGCCACCTCGTGTGCCAATGGCTATGCCAATTTAGTCATGGTTAGCTTGGAAAGAGGACATTATGTATAAATTTGATTTACATCGGCAAAATGTATTACTTTATCGTCATTTTTGTCGATGACCTCTTCCTTTTTTGGAAGGGTTCCCCCACTGAATAACAACAATGTTTCTATGTTGAACTCAAGCACCATATTCCTTACATTTTCTCATGTATTTTCTAATACATCCATTAATTTTTTAGACATCACACTGCATATGAATGCAGGTGGTACTTTTTACACTCAGTTATACAGGAAAGAATGTTATAAGCCCACCTATGTACATCGAAAGAGTATGCATCCACAACATATTTTTAAAAACACATTAAAAGGCCAAGGCCTGTGTACTAGCCAATTGCACAATAGGAATGAGGACTTTGAGACAGGGCTCTTGAAAATGAAGACTGATTTTATTTCTAGGGGCTATGATGCCAAAGAGATTGATAGAATATATGATGCTGTTAGGGCTGATAGGGTAAATACTGGGAGACCATACTTTTCGACACCACTTGGATGTGATGATATCACATCCAAATATAATAGGAAAGACCAAGGAAGTACGATCTTCTTTGGGTTAACATACTCTAGTGATGACAAGAAAATTAGAGACATTATTTTCAAACACTGGACATTATTACACACAGATCAGGACATACATAGGATTGTTGGTGATAAACCATCCTTTGGATACAAGAACAAGAAATCATTAAAAGATAAGTTATGTTATCCCAAATCAACCAACCAAATAAATAGGACTACATCTGGTTATGGGATGGGGAGATGTAACAACTGCTCCTATTGTATGTATATTGATGTGTTTGGGTCCTTCATACATTACAACAATAACAGGGAGTTTTCACATCTGCCCTCAGCTGACTGTAATTCCAAGGATCTAGTCTAGCTTGCATTATGTAACGGTTGTTGATCGTTCTATGTAGGCAAAATGAATAGGCACCTACGAGACCGCATTCGTGACCACTTATACTGTGCCCATAGGGTTATTAGTGCACTGGCAAAACACATGAAAAACACAGGCATGGAACATTCTTTTAGTTTGGTAGCACTAGAAATTAATTTATGACATCATCAACAAGGGAGGCCTTGTGAACAAAACTTATCAGACAGAACTTAAGTAAATTTTTTTATTACAAGCACACTATTACCCTGGGTTGAATGACAGCATATTTATACAATCTACTTTAAGAGCAAGACCTTTGAAAAATAAGTAAGCTGTATGTACATTTTCCTGCTATGTTAGTTTTATCAGATATATTTTATTTAGTATCTATGCATTTTTTACATATATATGTTATCTGAGATGTTTATACTCACATCCATCTTGATTTTGCATACCATATATGGTTTTATGTGATATAGAGTGTTTGTAGCTTACTATGGCAGTTAATAATACTGGATGCACTTTGTTCTGATTTGTTGATTGTGACTGCTTTTGCACTTTTAAGACTTTAGTTTTAAATGCATTTTAGATCTGATGAAGCTTACTGCGAAAGCAGTTATCTGTATTTTATTCTGTCATTAAAACTTATGTTTTACATCAGCTGTGGACTACTTGTAGAAGAATTTGTTTGTTAATTTGAATGCTACTAATTTGTTTTCTTTTTCAGGCTGCAGATCAGTTTGCTTGCTGTGCTTTCAGAATTGCTTTGGACCAGGAGAAGGGCCTGTATACATACAGCTGGATAACAGCAAAGGTTATCTATAAGGAGATGGCCTGGCATCCATTGCAAACATGACTGAAATCAGATCTTAGAATGTCTTGCAAACCCAAATGTTTTAATTTTATATCTGGTGATATGATTTAGATTGCATGCCTTTCAAGGAGTTGGTTGCGATGATGATTACTGACATTATGCTGGTAAAGAAAAAAATCCCTATATTGTTGTGATATGCTATAATCAGAAATAGACTTACTCAGTCAAATGCATGGAATCAGAAATGTCTGGTAAAGGTGAAGACATATGTTAATAACAGGATGTATTACGTGGCTCGAACAGTGGGATGTATAATGTTACTGCATTCAGAGCTGTATGACAGGTACCTGATCTAGTTAAGGTCAGACAGACTATGCTTCACCAAAGTCAAACTTAATCGGTCTAATTTGTATATGAGATTTGACATAGATGAGACATTTTTATTCTTTCAGCCATTAAGAGAAATTGGTTTTATTACATTTTTATGTACTGTATGTCCATGGTGGTAAGTTAGTATCTTTTTTACTGGCAAACATTCCACTTTGGTGTATTTTACAATCTTTCTGTATAAATCACCAGCATAATTACTGTTGATGTACACACATTGGTTGCATCTACCACAAGGTCTTGTCATGGGGAAGGATCTTTCAGTGTTAAGGTGGCAGTTTTAAAGTAGGCTCTTAATATTGTGTTTCCTATTATATGTAAATCCAGGATTATAGGAAATTAGCCATTTAGTGGTGTCATCACATTGAAAAACTGACCAATATTTCCAAACTATATTTTCAATGTCCTTGATGTCAAGTGAGTAATGGATGACCATGTTGTCGGAAAAATCAGAACACACATTGGCAGATGGGGTGCCATTGTTGTTTAAACGTAGCCCATATTTTATAATAGAGCCATATTTACTGTTTCTCTCAGACCAAATTTCCTTTTTTATGGTCTCGAGAAGCTCTGCAGGATAACTCCTGGCCTGAAGCATCTCATATAATGAGATGAACTCTTTTTGGCAATGTTCATCATTAGATGTCAATCTAGAAATTCTGGTGAATTGGCTTTTGACTATCCCTCTGTTTTGGTGATACGGGTGGCAACTGGTGAAAAATAAGTATGTGTTGCAAAAAGTCGGTTTCCTGTATACACCTGAGAATAGCCTGATTTCAGGAGACCACTGTAAATTGATGTCAAGATAATTGATCTTGTTCCAGCCCAGTTTGTAGGTAAATTAAAAAAAAAATGGTGCTGTTTTCCATAAAGTCAAAAAAAGAAGTGAATTATTGTACATTCCCATGCCATATGATGAGCAAGTCATACAAGTAGTGGTAATAACCTTCACAAAACTTAAAAAAAGGAGTTTGGAATAGTATATCTAATTCCCATTTTAGCAGAACTCCATTTGCAAAGGTTGGGGTGCATGCAGCGCCCATGGCAACCCCTGTCAGCTGTTTAAAATATTCCCCACCGAAGTGAATAAAATTATTAGACAATAGCATTTCTAATCATCCACAAGTAAATTCTCATGCTCTGTGAGTTTGCCAAACTGTTGTATTATGACATCAAACCATTGTAATCCCAATTCATGAGGAATTACAGAAAATAGGTTTTTAACATCACAAGTTACAAAGAAGCTATTCTCATCAAAATTTACTCCACAGACCTTATCAAGCAGATCCCATGAGTCTCAAATGATATGAGGGAACAGACTGAATAGATTCCTCAGTTTGGCATCCACAAATTTTGCTATTGATTCCTTCACTGAACCCTGTGCTACCACAATCAGTCATGGGGGGGGGTCTTGTACATTAGAATGGATTTTGGGAATGCCAAATATCCTGGGAATCACTGTGTCAGTCACTCTAAGAAATGCATGCAAATCCAGACTAATATATTCATAGAGTAACCATTCATCTAAGGCCACCTTAATGTTGTTGTATGCAATGTTAATTTCTTTAAGAGATGCTAAGCTGTAGGTGTCACTTTCTCCCAGTAGGTTGTACATTCAACCATTGTATTCAAGCTCATACATAATAACCAGACCTCCCCCCTTATCTGGTCGCATACATCTGATGTTCTTATCATGTTTCAAAATGTACAAAATTCTCTGGTCCTCTCTTGTAAGGTTGTAATACCCATAATTACATTTATTGGTCAATAAAGACCGAATGTCCCTCTCACACATTTTTTTCAAACGTGTGACTCACTGGCAACAAAGGAGGGTTAACAATACTTTTGCTTTGAATATGTTGGTATGCACAGACATTTCCAGGTTGTCATTCATAAGACAGTGTAAGTTAAGTTTATGAGTAAACAACTTTAAATCTATTAGGGTTTGTTCAATGTTAACTCTCCCTGAATGTACAAAATTTTAAGAATAGTAAATGATGCCTGGGTTCTATATTAATCTCAGTAAAGTTGTATATATTGAACCCATAAAAAAAGTAATGTTATCATACATGATGTCAATGGGGACACACTTTATCCTGTTATGACCTCTTCTGCCTCCAATTATTGTTCCTCTGTTGTTTGTTCTCGTGTTGTTTCCCACTCCAAAACACCTATTGTTCTATATTAGATGTATTTCCACTGTGCTGGTTGACCAGCCATTCTGATCTTCTAAGTTGGTTGTCGTCAGTATAATCCTGGGTGTCACTTTATTCCTGAACAAGGGTCCTGTTCATTGTTAAAATAGCCGGGCTGGAAGTCATTGTTAAATGAGGCACCAGGAGGGGAGGGGTACACTCTTTTGTGTTGGTAATCCAAGTCATCACAAAGAAGCTTTTTATCTTTTTTCATCTTGGAGGTCATAACTTTTTAATCCACATTGGAAAAAATCTGGTTGTAAAGGACTTTGGGTTGAAAAAACAAGTCATTAGTTAAAGAATTCACCAATGAAAGAATGGACTCGTTGAATTTGTTGAGCCGTCTTTCATTCTCCTAAATTATTAATCCAGATAGATCCAAACCCATACGGTCAAGCAGTTCCAACAAATCCAAATGGAAAGGGCTGTTCAAATCAACACCCTGGGGAAATTTTCATAAGCGGAGCCCCTTCGGTACATGTCCTCGATATATGCTCTCATCTAGAAACGTGTTGCCAAGTTGCAAGGATTTGTATTTAAACAAATCTTTCTGTAAAGTGTCCATTTGCTCCTTTAACATTGGAAACTGGCCATTGTCGGCTCCAGTATGTTGCCCATTACTATTAAACTACTGTTAGTCAGCCATTTATTCAATTGAGTGGCCGACAAGAAATCTTGCTGTACATTATCAAGATTCACAATTGTGTCCTGACCAGCTGGAACAGCCAAAGTCTGGATATTCTCAATAGTACAAGAAACTCTGCTTTTCCCCCTAAGAAGGGCTTGCAAAACTTTTGAAGAAATTTTCTGAGTAAGTTGCTGTATAAGCACAGTAAGATCCACTTCTTCAAGAGGGGGTGTGTCAGTAGAACAGTCAAAAAGCTTTTGGGAATCACGGGCTGATACCTACATTAAAAACAGACTCAAAACACCCAAAATTGAACTGAAATAAATCAACAAAATAATAAAAAGAAAAAAAATTCAGCATCAGCTCGAGTTCCGGTAGAGTCTTTCAATAAAACAGCCATTAAAAATGCAAAAAACACACAGTGTTAAGTGCTTTCATCTTAAAACCAAAAGAACATCATCAGAACAATGTGTGTATATCTGACAATACTTAAATACCCCCTTATAGGTCTCCACCCACTCAATTGGTGCAATGGTAATTTAATTAATTTCTAAAAAGCTCAAGTTGTAATACAAGCACTAAAATGCATAGCAAATGAAAAAAAAACATTAACACAATTTAAATCAAATAATGCAAGCCCTTCTTTTAAGTTCACTTGTAATAGATATACTGTCATTTAACCCCGGGAAGGCTGTGGCATCAAGCCTAAGTAGCCAAATCATCTATCGTTGTAGTAAAAAAAAAATTCCAGTCTCCCTAATAAATGGTAGGCAAAACCTGTTCCAAAACTATAAACTGGAATTTTTTAAAACCACTACAGTGAGTTGCATGATGTGCCAGAACACTTTTATTTTCAGATTTTTGCAGACTATATAGGTGTTGGTATATTCTCTTGTTTAATGCATTATTCGTTTTGCCTATATAGAATGCATAACATTGTGTGCAGTGTGCCAGGTAGACTACCCATTGAGAACCACAGTGAAACTTTCCCCCTTTGGTGTATTTTACAATCTTTCCATATAAATCACCAGTATAATTACTGTTGATGTACGCACATTGGTTGCATCTACCACAAGGTCTATTCATGGGAAAGATCTTTCAGTGTTAAGGTGGCAGTTTTCCAGTAGGCTCTTAATATTGTGTTTCCTTTACATGTAAATACAGGATTATAGGAAACTAGCCATTTAGTGGTGTCATCACATTGAAAAACTGACCAATATTTCTGAACTATATTTTCAATGTCCTTAATGTCAAGTGAGTAATGGATGACCATGTTGTGGAAAAATCAGAACTCACATTGGCAGATGGTGTGTGTTTGTAGTTTGAACATAGCCCATATTTAATAATAGAGCCATATTTACCATTTCTCTCAGACCAAATTTCCCTTTTTATGGTCTCGAGAAGCTCTGTAGGATAACCCCTGGCCTGAAGCATCTTATATAATGAGATGAACTCTTTTGACAACTTTACCCACATTGTTCTGATGATGTCTTTTTGGTTTTAAGATGAAAGGGCTTAACACTGTGTGTTTTTTTTGTGTGTTTTTAATGACTCTTTTATTAAAAGTCTCTACCAGAACTCAAGTTGACGCTGATTGTTTTTCTTTTTATTGTATATGAGATTGCTTTAACAAGACTGAGATGGGGAAAATAGCCAGATACAGGACTAAGTTATAAAAAAAAAAAAAAAAGCATAAAACATAAAGCAGGAGATGCTAGAATAAAGAGCAGAGAGAGGTTCTCTTATTGGAAAGTGTTGTTGACTTAGAAAACAGCTAACATGGGTTGGCTACACCAGTGTGAAAAGAAGAACAAGTCACAGTTAATGTACATTTTGTACTGTAGTTTGTTGATTAGAAGTCCACATTAACTTTTCGAAAGTGCAGACTTGGTCTACCTTGTCTATGAGGAGGGCATGAGAGTAGTCTGTGTTGCTGGGCAACAATGCTGTCCTCGTTTTTAAGAAGATTCTGCATAGATGTTAGAGTAAGCTAATGCCTCCTAAACTGTGACAAGGTAAGGCCTTTCATACTGCCTTTCTTTGCTGAAGAATTACCATCGGTGTTTGAGAAAAAACATGGAATAAACATGAGAGATAAATGAAGTTTGGAATGGACCAATTTGTCCTGGGACATCTTCAGGTGGGTCTAGAAATATAGAGTAGCAGGAATTAAGAGGATGGGCGAGGATAGGGTTAAATAGGAATGGGGGATGATTGGGGGGAAATGAGGTAAAGGTAGGGATGAGCTTAAAGGGTTTTAGGCAAGTGTAACTGGAGTAGGAGCCATATTTTTGGTGTGAACTTGCTAACCTCTCTCTCTCTCCCCTTGTTATTAGGGTGGATTGCGTGTATTTTCAGTTTGGGTAGGGTGGAGAATAGGGCAGGCTTGCCCTCTTCTGTCCCCCCTCTGGTATTGGATGATCAAGCAGTTCTGCTGCTTGATAAGTAAATAAGCAAGCTGAGGAAGCTGCTTATTTGGTTGGTGATATAATTCAATAAATGGTTACTGAAGTGAATGGTACACTGCTTCATAAGTAAGTGAGTGGAGGTATGGATGCTGCTTACTGATCAGGATGAGCAGGGTTACTCTATCCTATGTTACTGTTACATGGATGTTATCTTTACCTAGATTATGTTTTGGTTGAAATTAATAAATATTGGTTAACAATCATGTCTATTAAAGTTTAATAAAGGTCATTAAATGTCATTTGGTGTGATGAGTTTATTGAAGGGGACCAGGACAATATGAATGGTTGTGATTTTTACAATGGAAGATGGTATATTAGGAGAAAATGACCTTTCTATCAGTGAGATTATTAGGAATGGGGTGTTGTTTGGTTATGGGAATGGGGAAAAGCAATACTGCCCATTGATTATGTTAACAAGCCTATGTCCTTAGCTCTCATAGCTACAGCTATAATTGAGAGACATCTAAACTGGTAAGCTGCAGTGATGTTGATATTTGTTTCATATTACCTTTGCAGCAGAAATATGTTTACCCAGGTACAAATCCCATTACTGTCCAAAAAATGATAGGGCATTTAAGAAGTCAGAACTTCATGGCCTATTCCACATGACAAGTTTCTGTAACTGGTTTCTGAAAAAGGTAAATTGTATGGTATCTATCATGTTCATTGCATATTGCAAAGTTACTGCAATTTTTCAGTCTTCAAAACCTAAAAGATGAATTCTCCATAACAACTGTAATCATATTATTTTCTGAAAGTAAATTATTTTGTATAATCAGATAGCAGAAAACTAACAGACCTTCATCAATGATATTATAAGTTCTAAGAAAAAAATATATTTCATGTATTTTGTATGACAAATGACTATTAGGCTGGGAAAATGTGAAGTAACTCCTGTTGCCAAATTTATGCTACGTAGCTATCCTAATTCCTGTATAAAACATATTCTATAAAATTAAACAGACCAGAACAGCTAACATGCACAGACCAAACTTAAAACCAAACGAATATTGCACAATGGATAAATCTAATGGAATGTCTAAGAAACACAGTCAGTAAAAACTTTTATTTAGCCACCAAGCATTGATAGGCTGAGCACTTTTGTACACCATCCAACTTCTTTTGAATATGTAAATAAACAAAAGATGTATTTGAGAAATATCCAAAAAGTAAATTCTAACATTGCCTTATATAAACATTCAATGGTTTGTGTTTTAATAAATTTGCTTTTGCCATTTTGGAAAAGGTTCCACCTAACCCCAGTGGAAAAATAAAGAATAGAGGTAACCAGAACCACAAGAAGAATATAAACTGTTTATTTGCAGGTTATTCACTTTCACAGTTAAACTGCTTTCTCAGGTTTGTAAACTAGATTATAATAGAATCACTGCAATGTTTTAAATAAGCATGTAGTCAATTAATCAAGTAGTATAACAATTAACATTATAATAATTAACAATTCAAATGAATAATAAAATATAAGCTATAGCATTAAAGCAAAATTATTAATGAAAACAACCTGGTAAGCCAAAGTAAAGAAAGAAAATCAAACGAAGACTGAGATTATTGTGTTATATGATGAATTAGTATCATTGGTTGAAAACAATGTACACTCGCATTTATTAGCTGCAACAATAGATAAAATTGGGCAATTTGAACTACAACTTATTGACAGTAAAAGGAAAAAATTGAAATGTGATTTTAATGATTTTAAAAAAAGGTGAAGTGTTTACCTGGCCAAAATGGTTAATATCAACTCAAATTTAAAACAACATGTAGCCAATCAAAATATGAACACAAGAAGCTCAAAGCAGGGCTCAACAAATCAGAATCCAGATGTCATGCCCCCTGAGAAAAATGACATTAGTTCTAAGGAAGTGACTGCGACTTTGACTCAGCCATGAAGGTATCTGCAGAAACATGTCAAGCAGTTAATGTTAACAATATTCCACCAAAGGTGTTGGACACCAATATAGTTTCAGCGCTTGACCCTCTAGACATGTTGGATTTTTTATTTTCTCAAAAAACACCATTCCCTTTACCACCAAAGAGAAAATGGAATCACAGTCAGAGAGGACGCAAGAAAAGTAGCTCAGCAGTTGTGAATTAGCAAGATACAAAGGTACTTTTAATATTGACATTGTTTTTAATTTGTCTAACTGTCAGTTAAATAAGTATGAATGAGCGATCCTTAATAAAGGTTTAACATTTGTGCCAGCAGTAAGTGTGGATAGTTCATGGATATTGTTAGAGTTTAAGCTCTTTATCCAGAAACTTAATGTAAAAGTGCACTTTTTGCATAACAATAACAACAACACTGAGATAGTTATAAAAACTTGCAGATGATGCACTTTTATACCACCTTCTAACTCTGTTATATCTATGTTTGAGAAATTAGTTGAAGATGAGCTATATTCATACTTTAATAGTAAACCAAGGAATATTTTCATAACTTGTAACCAAATGAATATAAGGCCATACAGACACTATATGAGAATGATAGTATAGTTGTGAAGCCAAGTGACAAAGGAGATGGCGTTGTACTGATGAAAGTACAGTATATAAATAGTATGATTCAAATGCTTAGCAGTTCTGACTATGAATTATTTGACATAAACAGGATAAGGTTAATTAGTGGTGATGTGATAGCACAAGTTAAGGAGTTATTTCAAGAAGGATACATTACAAAAGACCTCCTTGAATATTTTGAGGTTGTTTCAGTTTTTATTCCAGTTTTATATGGCATTCATAAATACATGCATGTCAAGTTAACCCACCCCTCAGACCAATAGTATCTGCATGTGGGAGGGTTACAGAACCAATATCTGCTAAACTTGAAAATTAACTTAAGAAAGTATTAACCACATCTGTCACAATTATTAAGGATAGTTCTCATTTTTTAACAACATTGTATGAATGGACTAGGAGCCATAGCGTGCTTACTTGCTGCATGGTCACATTAGATGTAGATTGTCTGTTTACATGCATTCCTAATGATGCTGGCATTCAAATGATAAATAAGTATATATTAGAACACACTTGTATAGATATTAATGCAAGCCTGATATGTGACTTATTAAGAATTATTCTGGGAAACATTTTTTTTTTCAGGAGAATTATTATACGCAAGTTGGAAAGCATTGCTATGGGGACTGCAGTGGAAAATTCATATGCAAACTTAGTTATGAACTTTTGGGAATTAAATACAATTTTGTCAACTTCAAATAACTTTTATAGAAATGCTGTTTTTTATAAGAGATTTATTGACAATCTTTTTCTCATATGGGAGAGTTCTTTATGTGATTTAAATGATTTTTGCATATATCTTAACTCTACAACAACTTTTTTGAAGTTTAAAAATAACATACAGTATAGAACTATAGATTTTTTTAGATATTACCTTGAAAAGGGATGCTAAAGGTGAATTACAAACTACCCTTTATAAAAAAGAAGTAAAGAAATGCACTTATTTAGCACATGACAGCATGCACCCCAAGTTTATGTTTGACAATATTGTCAGAAATCAGATATCTAGAGTAAGCAGATTAAACACACTGGAACATGATTTAGTAGAACAACTAGATGATATAGCTAATGATTTTAGAAACAGGGGATATCATCCTCATAGGGTTCAACACATTAAAAATGAAATTATAAGTGAAAGAGATCATTTGCATCTACTTATTTTTCGAGTTACATTAGGAATAGTAATAATAATACATCTAACTCTGGAAATTATACAGGATGCAGATTCATATTAACCTGTGATCAACATACAAATAATATTAAGCAAATTGTTACAAAACACTGGCCATTATTACAGCTGGTACCAGCATTAAGAGAAATTGTATCAAATAATCCAATGTTTTCTTAAAGATGGAGTTTTTTGAGATGGTCTGCATAGTGCATTTGTTTGAGGCCAGTAATCCTCTTTGTGAGGTATTTCTGCGGCCTTTCTAGTTGTTGTAGATGTCTTGTGAGGTACATACCAAAAGGGGCATTGTACTTTATAATGGGGTCTAATGAGTGATGAGTAGAGGGGAACAATGACCTCTTTTTTCCTAGATGAGAAACCTTTTGTGATGAGGTGTGCCACGTAGAAGGATTTCCTGACTACTGTGGCGATGTGATTATCAAAGGAGAGACTACTGTCCACCTGTGTCCCAAGGTCTCTTATCACACTTTCGGTGTTAAGTAGACTACCACCTATGTGGTAGCTCATGGGTACAGAGTTTTTACCAAAGGGGATGACAGTGCACTTTTTGGCATTGAGCTTGAGACCATGGCTTTGATATCAGGCATCTGTCTCAGTGAGACCCTTTTGTAGGATGTCCACATCGTTAGGAGTTTCAGTTATGGCTCCTAGTTTGCAGTCATCTGTGAACTTCATTAGCCAAAGACCTTCTGTGTTAGCCTATACTTCAGAAAAGTAGATACCAAACAGGAGAGGACCCAGGACTGAACACTGTAGTACTCCACTTGTCACTGGTGTGAAGTCAGATTTAATGTCTGCTACTTTCACAGTGTGGGTTCTATCAGTGAGCCAGTTGGCAACCCATCTTCTGACATAGGGATTTATACCTAGTTTAGTGAGTTTATCTATAATTCCAGAGTGGGGGGATGGTGTCAAAAACCTTGGTGAGATCTAGATAGGCTATGTGAATCACCTTACCCTCGTCTACGGCTTTGGTGACTACTTCAAAGAAGTCAATCAGGTTTAGGAGACATGATCTGCCTTTTACAAACCCGAACTGGGTGAGGTCCAGCGTTTGGAGATTACCAATGTCTTTGTCTATAAGTTCCATGATGATATGTTCTATGGCCTTGTAGACCAGGCTCGTTAGGCTAATGGGGCTGCAGTTCCCAGAGTCTGTGGTGACTCCCCCTTTGTGGAGTGGGATAACTGTCGCTGTGCACCATTCAGTGGGCACAAAGCCTGAGATGAGGCTATGATTGAACATGGTGCTTAGATGGGGTGCCAGTTCATTCTTTAGTTCATGTAGAATGCAGCCTGGGATGTTATCAGGTCCCATGGATGCTGTGTTCTTGGCTTTGGAGAGTGTGGTTTTTACCTGTGAAGCCATGATTACAGGAACTTTGCATTCTTCTGGTATAGAGATGGGCCCTTTGGGAAGGTGAGGGGGGTAAAGTTAGCACTGAACCTATCTGCCAGGATGTTGGCAATATCAGTTTGTTCTGTATATTTAGTGCCATTGTGTTGTAACTCAGAGCAGATCTGAGTGTTGACAGTGAGATTATTGACATAGCTATAGAATGCTTTGTGGTTGTCTTTAGAATCAGTGGCAATTTTGTTTTCATAACTAACTTTGGAGGATTTTATGAGGGATCTCAGCTTCTTACTGAGGCTGACCAGTGAGTTCTTCCAGTCATGGGATTTTACTCTTTTCTGCAACAGCTCCTTTCTTCTGTTGTAGAGTTTGTTTATGGCAGGGGACCACCATATCGGCTTCCTTTTTTAGGAGGATAGAATTTTGGTTCTGTTAGGGATAGCATGATCCATGCACTCATGTAAAGTGCTTATAAAGTGTATTTGTATAGGATTCAGCAATCGTACCTCTATTGTCTGTCTGCATGGGTGTTGTGAAGTTTGCCACTTCTGTCTTAAGAATCGTGAAGTTGGCTTTGGAGAATTTTTTACAATGTAAAAAATGGGGGTGGGGGCAAGATGTGGATGTCTAGGCAGATTAGCTTGTGGTCGGATCTGACCAACGAGGAATTGACCTCTGGTGTGGAACACCAGTCGCCCATGTTGGCAATGACCAGGTCTAGGATATTGCTGCCCATGGTGGGGGTGTGTATAAGTTGATCCGAGGCATTGGAATTTATGAATGCCAGAAAACATTGAGCAAAAGAGTTGGTACATGAATAGTTTTCCGAGTTAATGGTGGGGTAGTTGAAATCACCCATTATTAGGGTGTTGGGTTGTACCCTAATATTTTCCAGTGTATCAAGAAATGAGGAGTGGGAATCCTGGGGCATGGTGGAGGATCTGTAGCAAGTTACAATTTGGATTGCGGTCTTGCCCAGAGTTAGTTGCACTTGGATATTCTCGGATGCATTATGCTGAGCAACTAGCCTGGAGGTGTGGATATCCTTAATGAATATGGACATGCCTCCACCTTTAGTGTTTTGGTCCAGGTTAGGTGGCCGAAAGGTGTGGTATGAATTATAGCCTGGTAATGTAGGGTTGCTCTCTGGAGCCTTGAACCAGGTCTCTGTCACTGCACAGATGTCAATGTTCTCCATTTTAAGGAGTGCCTCGAGTGAATGCATTT
The DNA here is from genome assembly GCF_019279795.1 of Protopterus annectens. Lineage (NCBI taxonomy): Eukaryota > Metazoa > Chordata > Ceratodontiformes > Protopteridae > Protopterus > Protopterus annectens. The sequence goes on from NC_056744.1 coordinate 928,824,097, forward strand.
TGAGGTTTATACTCATAGAACAGAGTAGCATTACCCTCATATTTTGCTTGCTTGTACCTGTTACAGTGAATAAAGCATAAGATAATATGGCCCACACCAGAAGTGTTATGCAGACTCCTGAGCTGATGTAATATGAGATAACACAGCACCCAACCAACGAATGCAATATTATAATTATTCTTATGTTCCATGCCCTTATGAGTGATCATTTCATACTCCTGAATTTAAACCAACAGCCAGCAACCAGCTGCAACTGATCAGATCCCCAATCCAATAGGACATGACCTCCCTCACTGCTAAAGTGCTCAGGCTGCTAAAGATATCAGCTCTCCCAAAAACCCTAGGTGCTTGACCCATGCATCCATTCTTGTGATCTATCCTTAACTGAGCTCACTACACTTGTATGACAAAATTATATATATATATATATATATATATATATATATATATATATATATATAAAAACAAGAGACCACAGACTGCTATGAGAATTAGGTGATGCAGGGCTTCAAGAAGCATTTGCAGTGTGCCTCTTTGAAGAGAAAGTATGTCAATTCTTCTTGAAGTTTCTGATGGATTAAATGGTCTTTATGCTGGAAGGGTTAGAATCCTAGATTTTTGGTGCAAGTAGGGAGAATGTGTGCTCAATGCGTTTTAGATTATTAAATTATGTACATAACTGTGGGTTCAATAGAGATTCAAGTTTATGTGTGGATAAGCTCCATACTGGAATCCTTACTGTGAAAAGTGTGAACTGATATTCCATAATGAGCTTGAGTAAAACAGCACCTAGCAGGATTGCAGTTCTTTGGTGCATGGTTATCCATTTGGCTTTTGTTAGAGTCAGGCAATGGTGCTCTCTTTTTGGAGAGAGGTCTACAAATCTACAAATGTTATTTCAAGTGGACTGTGGTGCTGTTTTTTTTTTTTTTTTTTTTTTTTTATAAGAGGCAGATTAAGTGATAGGGAGGCCATATGCAAACTGGGGAAGTAAGACTGCTTTACCTATTGCTATACTAACTGCAGGACTTACAAAACTGGAGAAGTTTATTGACAATAGATTTTGTAACCTGAATATGGGGGATGGAAGCTAAGTGTCCAGCAAAAAAAAACTGCCAGGATATTTGCAGTGTAGAGCTGTTTCAAGAGTGTTTTTATTTACATATTTATTTATGGAGATATTTATTTTGGTTATGGCAAATGACCCAGTTAGTGGAATATTTGGCAAGATTTTGTGGGGTACCAAAAAGCAAACCTTTGGGTGTTTTGGTGGTAAGAGTGTGATTGTGTGAATGTAGCCAATTACTGAGAGGTGTGAGGTCTTGCTCAGGTTTGTGCATCAGGATTACTGCTCATGGAGATTTGAACTAATAAGTATTTACTTTGTGTGTGTAGTGAGGGATAAAATAAATAAAACCATATGTAACACAGTGGGTGGCTACCCACAAGGTAAAACACTGTGTAACATGGCACTGAATCAAAGTGCTGAATAGGTGCAGGCTGAGATTGAGCAGGTATTAAGCCACTGTTGCTATGGTGCTACAGGATTGGTGCTAAACACATTAGACTATACACCTTTTTGATATGCAGTGATGCAAAAACAGGGAGAGCATTGTCGCCTTAGCTAGTATATAGACATATGAGCTTCCTGGATGGTGATGCGACTAGGTGTTTTACTTCTACGTGAAAGGCAACTCAAGAAAAGCTGATCACCTGCAGATTAAACAGAGATAAAATAAAGATTTGCAAGTAGCCTTAACAGACTGGTGATGAAGGGTAGGATAGCAAACAGAAGGAAGACATGAAGATAGCAGCAGGAAATGATGAAAGTGCTTTAAGAAAAGAAATGGACTGGAGTGAAGCAATGGAGAGAGATTAAGAATCATGCAATGTGAGTTGAGGCAGCTCTTTCAGAAAAGAAAGGTGAAGGAAATTTACTGAAAAATATGCATCTGTGTAAACGTGTAGACAGTGACTAATACTGTGGAAATGCAGACAAACAAGATAGGAGCAACATACATACATATTATGCACTCCAGTTATGCACTGCACTTAGTTTACAGTGCCTCTACATTAGCAATGTCCGATATCTTCTTATTGGCTGAACCATGCAAGTCTATAAAGGTATATACTTATAGCCCATTACTGTAGTGTATTGCATTATATTTCAAGAACATTCTCAAATGCATGTTACATAAAGCGGAACCAAACACTTTGACAAAGCAACATACATATGCAGTATAGCTGAGCCGAGCAATGCCGTTATAATCCACAACATAATCTGTCTCTGGGTAATTGAGTATAAGATGACCATTGACTAAATATTATAGCTTCTATAAAAATAAACTATAAATGCTGAAAATTAGCAAGAAAGTAATTTACATTTAACAAAAGTAAACAGTGTTACCTATGATCATGTCTACTTTAGCAGCAAGTGAATTAGTGTTAGCCCACAAGCAGGTAAACAAACAGTACACCTGAGAGGAAAGGCAAATTGCAAAACTGACTATCCTAGGTATGGTGTATACAGAACATAGTTTTATTTGATTTCATTTCATTTTCATGTATGTGTTAATTGCATGGGGATAGCCATCAACTGGGTGGAGAGAAGGGCCACTAAGTGAAGAGATCAAAACAGTATCACCAACAGCTATTCACAACTTCACAACAAAGGCCCAGGACATTTTAAACAAAACTTGGTGTCTGTTTCCCTGAAATTAAAATTAGATGATTTCAAATATTTTAAGTATTGCTGATTTCAAAATGCAAAATGTTCTTACTATTTTATAATAATTAGTTGCAAATTATCCATGCAAAAAATTTAATTACACAAAGAATTTTTGATGTCCCGATATGCATAATAGCACATCTAACTAACCAGTAATTTGACAGTGCTTTTGATGTATGGTCAACCCCTAAAATCTGACCCTCTTTTTGAGTTGATCTGCAGTGTAAATACATAGCATTATCTCATTTTTCATTAAGTGCCTAAAAATGTTTACCTAATTGCAGAGACTGTTTTTCAGTTTTATAGGTTAACAAAAAAATGATATACAATGTAAGGCATTATCTTAGGAGAGTTAGCAGTCTTCCTATCAATGACAGTTTACAAAAAGAATATGTTATGCACTGACAGTCCAGTTATGTAGAAAAAAATGTTATTGTACATTAACTTCCTGCCAAATCAGATGCACAGAATAAATATTTCAGCAGCTTCTACAAAGCAGCATACTTTGATATACTTTGTGCATTTAATGGCTTGGTTAAAACTGAAAGTATTTTCCATTTTAATGTTTTAATGCAGTATGGCATTCATAAAAGTATAAATGTAATACCTGCTGTACAGGCAACATTTCTCTAAAGAGCAATTATTTACATAAAATGATAATAAAGTTGAATTTTGCTCCTGAATATTTTCAGACTAAAAACACACAGAAGCATCATTGTCTTTTTTATAGACTGGAAGAGCTATTTAATGTTAATATTCAAGTCTGTATACAAAGTTAAGGAGACAAAGCAAGAATGAATATACTGACAAATGAAAATGGATGGAAAACACAGTGGATCTAGTACAGAGTTGCAGAAATGAATAACTGTTCATAGTAATAATAAAATACATTCGTAAATCAAGTAACCTCATGGTCCCTTTTTAGGGGTGTCCAGATTAGTAACTTACTCATGGTCACACTTTAGGAAATTAAGGGCAGAGAGAATCAAACCTTGTACCACAGGAACTGCATTTCATAGCTGTAACCCTCTAGACCAACTGCTCGTCACACTGACTTAAGGAAAAGGAAAAATAACATGTCTTATTTTGGGGTTCAGTCAAATTCATGTTCTTAATTAAAAAAAACAGATACTTAAAGGTTTAAAGGTAAAATGAAAAACCTGTTTACTTAAAAGTGCAAACTGCTGCAAGTTGATTCGACCTGGTGAAGTACAAAATGAGTTGGCTGATCATACTGTCTGAGAGGAGAATGAGACTTGAGTAGTAGAACAGTATCTAACTCTAGTAGCATGGAGAGTGAGAAACTAAAAGAAGAGAGACTGTCAAAATGCCTTACAGTGTTAGTGTATGTGTAATGTATGTGGCACTAGTAATAGTGTATGTGTAATGTATGTGGCACTAGTAATAGTGTATATGTAATGTATGTGGCACTAGTAAAAAAATCTTTATATAGTATAACAGCCAACATAAAACTAGAGAGAGATCAATAGACATAGGCCAGGGTTACTGATACTTAATATAGTTCTAGAAATGTACTTACAATATGTTAACATTATGGGATTCAGCAGAAAGATCTTTCAAAACTGTTGATTCATAAGACAATGCTACTTCAGTTTACAGACATCTATGTGAAGGTGTTATGCTTAGCCAAGCAAAAGAGGGCATAATGTTGATAAAGATTTACCTAACTGAAATTAATCTGGAAGCATGTGACAACTGCAAATGCTGAAGCTTTCATCTTTCATAAGAACAGACAGCGGCAAGGATTCAAAAATACTGCATGTGTAGACAGCTCTGAAACAATGGATGCAGCAGTGCACATCATACATTCAGTGACCATGATGGTCAGCAGCATAAATGTAGTGGGCTATATGGCTCTACCAGCACTTCCATACTAGAAGGGTAACAAGAGAATGTCATATGTAACAAAGGATCATTTGCTGTTAAATAAAGTCATAATGAAGAACTGTAAAAGGGGGAGACTCTAAGTATGGCATGGATAGGCTACCAGAAAGCATTTGACAGTATTTCACATTCATGGATAAAAGAGTGCCTAAAAATGCATAAAGATACACCCTACAATTACATTACAGTGACCATGAAACAGTGGCAAACCACTTTGCAGTTAAGCCATAATAAAGGGTAAATTATTTCAGGGATAAACATTTAAAGGGGGATGTTCCAGGGTGACTTGTTGCCACCACTGCTCTTTTGTCTTGCCCTTAACCCATTAAGCTATTTACTTAATAGATTGGATCATGGCTACAATTTGGCTCCCAGAAAACAACAACGTGTAAAGACTTCTTTTCTTTTTGTGGATGATTTAAAACTGTATAGTTCATCAGTTGTGGAACTAAAAGCACAATTGCAAGTGATCAGTACTTTTTTCAGATGATATAAGAATGTCATTTGGTCTTGATAAATGTGTAAAAACAACCTTTAAAGCAGGAAAGCTGCAGCATCAAGAAAACATCAGTTTAGGACAGGAATGTGATATAAAAGAACTTGAGAAAGAGGCAGTGTATAAATGTTTGGGAATTGATGAAGGATTAACAATAAAACATGAACAAATGTGAACAAGACTTAGCAAGGAATATTTTAGATGACTAAATTTAATATTGAAAACAGCACTGACATCTAGGAGCAAAGTCCAAGCTATAAACCAATTTGTTCTTCCTGTCCTAACTTAACAGTTTGGAGTGATTCACTGGCCCCAAAAGGTGTTGGATAGGTTGAACAGGAAAACAAGAGAGATTTTTCATGCCTATCACATGATTTATAAAAAATCAGTGTATACTAAGACTATATATTCATAGGTTCATAGATTCATAGATTAGTACTAAGCTAACTGTCCTTGCGAGACATTTTAAGCCTATCCAATTATCCCTTGTGAGAATGAAACCCTGCACCTTGTGTTTGCAAGGCAAACACCTTAACCATTAGGCCACCCTCCCAACCCCTTCTGAAGGAGGTATGGTCCTCCTCGAAATTGATTATATGTACAGATCTGCATTCATAGAACTGCATACATACCTGCTGACCTCACACACCCCAAACGTAGTGAAAGTTTTAAAGCATGAGTAGAATAAGTCTAAGATTACTTCCCTGCCTAGTTTAGCAGAAGCATATCAGTGTCAAACAGGAATGGAAATCAAACCAGAAGTAGATAAAATTTAGGCAGCAACTGGATGTGCCAAAAAACAAAAGAAAAAATATAAGGTGAAGGATCAGAGGAAAAGGCAAGAAAATCCAAAAATATAGCTGCAAGTATAGAAAACTCTTGGAACAACTTCATGTTGATCAGGATAAAATGCAAGAACAGTTAAGGAGAGGTGAATTTAAACCAAAAGACAAAAGGTAAATATCAGTGGCTCAAGATAGTGAACTACATACATGTTGGTTTACAAAGTCCATTGAACATGTGGGAGTAACAGACAAATGTAGTTTTCATAAAATAGAATTGGAAACAGTTGCACAACTTATTGCTGGTTGTGATGTTCTAATGGTAAAAGGACTTTATACTGAAAGGCATAATAATGTGGCAAGACTGTTGCATTGGAGATTGTGCAAACATAATATTGAAGCAGCTGAAAAACATTGGAAACATCAGCCACAAAGCATTGTAGAAAATGATGATGTTTATATCACATGGGATCACCCATTACAAACAGTTAAAAAAATAGATGGAAGAAAACCAGATATAATAGTCCACGAAAAGAAAACAAAAGCAGCATTGATCACTGAAACTGATACACCCAGTGACTATATTGTATTTCATACAAAGAGACACAAAGTCATAAAATAGCAGGATTTGGAGGCAAAAAAGAAGGGCAATATGGAAGAAGGATACCCAGACAGTTCCAATAGTAGTAGGAGCAATGGATCTTATAAAAAAAGAATTTACAGTTGTACTTAGATATGTTACTGATACATGTAACTCTATAGGAATTGCAGAAGAAATCAATACTGGGTATATTTGTAGGTGCTGCGAAGGGCACTTCTGGCTAACATCAAAGATTGAAACATTACTACTTTTATGAACTTTAATCATACTTTGACTTAGTCCTGTGAACCACGAATTAAAAAATATGATATAACAAACCACAAGACCAACTATTCAGTCCAAAGGATTCATTGTAACACTCTAGCGCCTCGGCTAATAAGCCTTCCATGAGTAAAAGCCAGATAAAAAACAAGCCATATAAATACAGAAAATCAAACAATCAAGCTATTAACTTATCAAACCAATTAAAGTAAAACACTCCAATTGACTTCATTATTCAAACAACTAGGGGACAGGGTATCACATTTTAAAATGTACATGGATTCTTTAAACACTAATTTATTTTTAAAAGTGTCATCAGTGATGACATTGTTACAAACCTTTTCTAAAATGGAAGCTTGTAAAAACAGAGAAATCTGAATTATGAAGTGCTGAGCAATAGGACTTTCTATCTTACCATGTTGGATGTACCTAATATGTTCCTGCCATCTTATTTTAAATTTATGTTTGCTTTCTCCAACATAAAATAAATCACAAGGACATATCAAAACATAAATGTTGTCCTCAGTATTACAATGAAATATATTCAAGAGATCAAAACTAATGCCATTAATAAAAGGAAAAGACCTCACAATATTAATACAAGAACAACATTTGGCACATGGGAAAGTGCCCTTATCTATCGGATTGCTAATTAATGAAACCTCAGGCAAAATAAAGACATTATGGACCAAAAAAACTCTAAGACTGTGCAAAGAGCACTTCTGGCTAACATCAAAGATTGAAACAATGCTAATGTTATGAACTTTAATCATACTTTGACTTAGGAATGGGGTCCATTCCCATCATGGTATAGAAACCCAAAGGACTTGGAGAAATTAAAAAGAGAGAACCCTATTAGGTTAACCAATAAGAAGGATTAAACTTTGCTGGACATGGACTGTGAAATAGACCTCACACCTCTCAGACAGTGACACAGTCCTAGCCTTCTGTTTCCTAATAATGAGGAGATTCCTACCTTACAGGAGACATGGTAGTAAGATACCTACCATTTGGATCAAGGACATTGGAACAGGTCCACACCTGCATTTTGCAGCATGTAAAAGGTACATCATGGCCAACAATATTTTCCATAAATGATGAATGACTCAGAAGACATTCCACTGGATGACAGAACTCTTTGCAGCAGACTTCACTTATTACTTATACCATCTCTTCCAAATGGGAGGGGACAGCATATAATAAGAAAAAAGAATTTAAGTCCACCATTTGCTAGGTACACCTCTATATTACATGATCAAAACTTTAGCTAGTCGAGTAACTAAAGCTTGATCACTAAATATCGAAAATGCAAAACTGCGAACGGCAGTTTCCATGCAGAGAAACAATGCCGTAGTCGCAACAAAAAAAACAAAAACATTAAACACAGCCCCTCTAACTAAATATACCAACTCTGAGATCACTCCACATTGTAGAAAGGACAACATCTGCGTAACAGCCAAACAAATTGTTTACCTGCGTGGAAACTGCTGTTCGCGGTTTTGTGTTTTCGACATTTAGTGATCGAGCTTTAGTTACTCGACTAATTAAGGCTTTGATCAAGTAATATAGACCCACTAGGTACTGGCTTATGATGATAACATTACAACTGTCCCCTACAATCATTTTGGGATTGCTAATGAATTTAAATCATGCAAGATAACCCATGTGTATTGGCCATGAGCAATGGACCATGTATGAGAGAGATATTTTGCTCAGAACCATGTGAGTCATAGATGGCATGTACTCCATATTCAGTGCATGAAGCTGTAAAGCCAAGTGTTCTGTGTATGGTTAAAAGTAAAAACTTCAAAAAAAAAGAAAAAACAAAGTGATGCCACATGGACACTGAATGCTGGTATATTTATAAAATGCAACTAATGCAGGTAATCAGTCCACATTATTAAGGGGAAGTATCTTCAAAAAACATAATCTAATCCTGATGAGTACCATGTACCAATATTAATAATCCATAAAATTTCCTTGTAATTGTTGCTCTAATTGATGCAACTTTATCTATGGCCATGAAGATAAAAATGGCATTATTGTGCATTCATACACTGATGGTCATTACATTCCATGAGCCTGTAGCAGCAAATTAATTATCAAAAATCCAGTGTTCCCAGTCGCCATCTGTTTAGTAGAACTAAAAGTAATGTAAAATGTGTGTGCCACCAGTAACATTCATGTTGCCTGCTGTATGTATGATTGGGATGCCTTTACTTACATGAACTCACTCTGCTTTAAGTTTGTTCATTCTTTTCCATATATAGGCAGTCAGTATTAATAATAGTAGCATATGATAACACCAATACTATTTGCCATTTACTTATGCTGTCCAGTTTAAAAAGCTGCAGCTTGACAGTAGTATTTCTCCCCAAAACCAATCCTATACCTATATCTCTTTCCAGAAAATAAAAACAAGTGAGAAAGGATACCTCATACACTGGATACCCACAGACAACTATCTTGACAAAATACTTCAGAGATTCTGATCATGTGTTCATTTCTTGTGAAGGTAAGAAGAAAGGACAACCTGTTTCAAGGCAAATGTTTGTCTCAGGCTATTACTTTCTGTTATACCCAGCACAACAAAATTATTTCAGGTAAAGTAAATGTGTATTCTGCCAGGGCCTTTGCTTCATCTATGGCTTTTGGAAAGAGTTGTATTCTAGAAAAAGCAACTTAGTCCTGTGTGCATGCTTTTACAAAGCAGTAGAAACTGGATTACTTCTCTAGATCTAGGGTAGGCCATCCTAGGACCATTCTACAAGATTCCTGGAACCATTCCCCTTCTTCTTCCCAAATGTAAGCTAGGTTAATATTCCAGTATAGCTTAGGCTACTGCAGCAGTGATCATTCGAACATCTACCGTTACTGTACGTTTACTTACACATCTATTCTTTCTCATTTTTGTAGTTGGGACTTTGTAATTTAAGAACTGAAAAGCTAAAATCACCATACCCTTTGTTCCCATTGTCACTCTCCAATTCAGTAAAGACACCACACACCAATCAACCTTTGACAACCTTTTATTAAAATTCACAAAACATAATAACTTATTGTATCATTACTCTATTGCATCATTTCAATTTATTAATCACTAGAAAACATTCTTTTAACTATTCATCAGGGCAGCGTATCTCTGCCCATATTGCCTGAATAAGCAGCATCTCCACCTCTGCTCACTTATTCTTTATAATCAAGCAGAATCCAAACCACTCATTCTCCGCCCAAAATCCTTACATCCATCCAAACATCAGAGGAAAGCAACATCCAACCACTCACTTTCTCCCCCAAAAATCCATTATACCAACCCAAACACCAGTGGGGGAACACAAGAAGGACAAGCCTGCCCCTCTTCTCCACCTAATCACCCCTCCCCAACTAAGAAAGCAAACTTACTTACCCAAAAAGAGAGGGACAGATGAGTGGTGTAGATCAATGTGTGTGTACAACTTTAAGAAGCTTTCTAGGGGCTTGTACAAGTGTATAAATACTGAGCGCGTGCGAGCCTGACCGCCATTTTGTAGTATGCTGTTGAGATGTAAGCATGTACGTCTGTGTAATCTGTCAATCAGTTTGTTTTTATTTTGTAATGCTGCTATCCATGCTGTAATAAAGCAAATAAACAAACTACACTGCCTGTTCATCATCTATACTAGAAAGGGATGAGTGACATGGTGTTAGAAGTGGCATGTCTAAAAGGACATGTTGCCAGAAGGGGATACAGATTCTTCAGATTCAAGACTGAGAGGCACTCAGTTAAGACTAGAGGAATATATAGCAGTGAATCATCCCTATTGCATGTATAACTCGCAAAACAGGTCAGAAATGAATTTCGGGTATTAATACTTGCTCAAGCTATTTCTTATTCACAAAATATGAAATGAGTCATTTAGAACACTCTAAACAAATTTCTAAGTAACAGAAATATGCGATATTACAATATATTAGCAGAAATATTTGAAATAACTATGGAAAATGCCTGAAATAAAGTCCAAATCACATAAAATGAATAAAATAAGGGCAATGACCACATTTATTTGGTAAGCATTACTTTTTCACATTAATCAAAGTTATTCAAGTTGTCGGAAATGTATGAAGGGTTTATATGTTTGTGCAGTATTACATTACAGTTATTTCACAAAATACAGTCATTACAAAGCATATTTCCCAAAGTACAGTGTTTCATAGAGTTTATTGTGCATTTGAATGCTATTGCAGGCACAACTAGCAGCTTGTTCATACATAATTACAAGGGCCATATTTTTCAGTGTGTCTGTGCATAATTTGTTGGCATGGCAGATGGATGTTAAAAACCAACTCCACTTGTGTTTGACAACAATATTGCAGAGAACTGGAGAGTGTTTGAGCAAGAGTATGATATTTTCATACAGTCTGCATTTTCTGATAAAGATGACTGTAAAAAGGCATTTATTCTGCATAATTTAGCTGGTTCATTTGTGTATGCACCTACTGTCTTTGCAGGAGAGGGGGGACAACTGTCATATAGTTGTACCGGCTGAGTCAAAGGAGGACCCTGAGTGTTTAAAATGTAAATTTAGAGAAATGTGTAGCCCAAAACGAATGTTACAATGGAAAAGCACTTATTTTACACGAGGGATCAAAAGCCTGTTGAAGCTTTTGCAGCATATATAACTGATTTGAGAAACAAGGCTAAAATATGCAGATTTGGTGATTTAATGGATGAGTTGATAAAAGACAGACTTGTGTGCAGTATTAAAGATGATGTTGTGAGAAAGATGTTGCTTTGTGACAGTGATTTAACTTTGAATAAGGCTATTGAGATTTGTCAGATATATGAGCTTACAGAAAAGCACACAAATATGCTTACAAATGAGAGATGCTTGCTTCCAGTAACTTCTAAAGCCCACATTTATAGTATACAGCATGTGGTTAAAAGAAACAGACCCAAGCACATGGCTACAACTGTAAATCCTGCAACACTCAGTGTGAAACCCAGTAGCTTTCTAGCAAGTTCCAGGGCATGCTCTGGAAACCACACAGTCTCAGTGAAGCATTAAAGTGAGTCTACAAACTCAAAGCATCTGCCCCCACCCAGTTTCATAGCAGACTGTTGTAATTGTGGAGGAGGTCATGAGCCTAAAAGGGAAAAGTGTTTACCTTTTGGTCAGCATGTCACAAGCGCAATAAGTGGAATCATTTCAAAAGGTTTTGTAAATCAAAACACACACATTATTTTATAAAATGGAACATTAAAAGAAACAAGTTGATCACTTAGAAGGCTGTGATGTAGGGTCACGTACATTTTATGTTGGTGGTGTGTCAGTGCTTAATGAAACAGTCAATGCAGTAGGTTTATGGGAAAAGAATGAAGTATTTTGTACTGTTCAGATAAATGGAAATCGCATAGAGCTCAAAGTTGACACTGGTTCAAAGTGCAATATTATATCTGCAGAAACATTTACTAGAGTATATGCTGGTGAGAAGCTTGATTTGGCAAAGTGTGCGAAGCTTGTTACATATGGTGGTGAAGAGGGTCTATATTGAATGTTCAAATGTTTAAAAGTTCAAGTGTCCTATGGTTGACACCATATGATCGAATGAACATCCAAAAAAAAAAAAAAAACAACACAAATAACCTACCTGAATGTTTTAAGCAGGGATGCAAGCCCACCAGCACCCACCCACATGGGGGGCTGTGCCCCCTACAACCCCTGCTCTTTAGATATATCAACTCCAAGATAATGCTACACTGCAGACAAGGGAAATTTTCCCATTCAATGCTGTATGGAGATCTCCGTTAAAACAATTGAACTTTCAAAAATTTGATCATATTGTATCGACCATATGACACTTGAACTTTTGAAAGAGCATCCAATATAGACCCTGGTGAAGAGATTCAAACTGAAGGCTCACTAGTACTTTCATGTTGCTCTGCTGGGAGAAGCTACAGCTTGTTATTTTATCTGGTTAAAGGCACGTCCAGTCATTATTAGGGCTCAGAGACAGTTTAAAAATGTGACTGCTTTCATTTAATAAGGACGTCCATCATGGTAGTTTAAAAGACCACTGCTCTATTTTCACTCAGTATACTTTCTCAACTTATGCTGATCTTTTCAAAGACAAGCTAGGCAAGCTTCCAGTTGTGTACTCCATGAAGTTAGACCCAGATGTCAGCCCAGTTGTCAGGCGAGCATGGAAAGTTCCATTAGCTATGCAGAACAGAGTTAAAGCTGAGCTAGATAAAATGGTGCAACAAGGTGTAATTTTTCCAGTTGCAGTACCAACTGAATGGGTATCTTCCATGGTGGTAGCTCATAAGAAAAGCTCAGCTGATATCAGAATATGTATTGATCCACAAGATTTGACTAAAGCACTGAAAGGACCTCATCATCCAATGCATACAGTTGAAGAAGTTGCAGCACTGATGCCAAATGACACTGTTTTTTCTGTCTTAAATGCAAAGAGTTTATTTTGGCAAATTTTGCTTGACAAGAAATCCTCGTTGCTAACTACATACAGTACTCCTTTCCATAGGTACAGATTTTTGAGAATGCCATTTGGGATAAATTCTGTAAATGGAGTCTTTCAATGTGCACTGGAGCAAGTTTTTGGGGTATCCTTATGCTATTATAGTAGATGATAATTTAGTAGGGGGGTAATGGTGAATCTGAGCATGACAGAAACCTTGAGAAAGTGCTGGATAGAGCACATCAAGTGCATCTTAGGCTGAATCCTAAGAAGTGCAAGTTCAGGTTACAAGAGGTTACTTTTGTTGGTCATTTATTTTCCAGTTCATTCATATGACCAGACCCTTCCAAGCAAAAAGCCATTCTTGAAATGCCAGCTCCAGACAATGTTCAAGGCCTTCAACACTTTCTTGGCATGATTAACAACATTGCCAATTAGTAACACCACTTAGATAGCTGACAAATAAAGATGTACCCTGGTCATGGTTGGAACAACACCAAAGAGCATTTGATGTCCTGAAACAGAGAATTGCCAGTCCACCAGTTCTCAGATATCATGATATTCACAAACAAATTAGTCTTTCCTGTGATGCTTCGAAATTTGGTCTTGGTGCAGTCATTCTTTAAGAGGGTCAACCTGTTGTCTATGCGTCCAGATCTCTAACCCAAACTGAAATGCAATATGCTCAGATAGAGAAAAAACTCTTGGGAATTGTGTTTGCATGTTCAAAGTTCCATGATTATATTTATGGCAGACCTATCCAGACTGAAACAGATCACCAACCTCTAGTCACTATTTTGAGAAAGCCTATGCATTCAGCTCCAGTCAGATTGCAATGTATGATGTTGAGATTGCAGAAGTACAATTTCAATCTTGTCTTTACAAAAGGCAAAATTCTTTATCTTGCTGATACATTATCCAGATCACGCAGAAATACCACTGAAGAGCATGAGAATGAGAAACTTGATTTTGAATTTATGAAAGTGAGAAATTTCTCTTCCACACATCTTGATGAGTTAAAAATCATACAGATGCCTCAAATCATGTTTTAGAGAAGCTCGCCCACTTTATCAATCAATGCTGGGCATCCAATCAATCTAGTTTACGTCAAGAAGTGCAACCTTATTTTCCTTACAGAGATGAGATTTTGTCTGATAATGCTGTTGTTATGAAAGGTCCAAAAGTAATTGTTCCAAAGTCTTTGCAACAAGAGTATATTGCTATCTTGCATTGTGGCCACCCAGAAATTGATTCTACTAAAAGGAGGGTGAGAGGACTAGTATTTTGGCCTTCTATGTCAAAGACATTGAGAGAGTACTTTCAACTTGTTCTGTATGTAATAGTACAAAGCCACATCAACAGAAGGAGCCACTTCAGCTAAACCAGATTCCTGAACTACCTTGGTTGACAGTAGCCATTGACATTTTCGAGTGGAATGGTCAACATTACTTGGTGTTAGTAGACTCTTATTCCAATTGGTTTGAGACTGACCTACTTCCTAATCTAGCACCCAGTACTGTCATTACTAAGATGAAGAGTCATTTTGTAGTCCATGATAGTCCACACAGAGTTATTTCTGACAATGGTACACAGTTTACTATCCAGCAATTCAAAAGATTCACTGAAGAGTGGGACTTTACTCATGCTACAACTGGTCCTGAGTACCTACAGTCAAATGGTTTGGCAGAACATGTAGTTCAAAGTGCGAAACAGTTACTAGAGAAGTCAAAATGAGATAACAGTGATATTTTCTTGAATCTCTTGAATCTCAGAAATATTCCTCATGATAAACATCTTGGTTCACCTGCCCAGAGACTTCTGTCGAGACAAACCAGAACTACCTTACCAATCAGCAGTGGTTTGTTGGTTCCAAGTACTAAGAATAACAGATCAGTGAAAGTCCATATGTTAAAGAAACGCCTATCCCAGAAGTCTTATTATGATAAGTCCATCAGACCGCTCAATCCATTACATGAAGAAGAGACAGTGAGAATGCAAACCTGGAAAGGTTATGATCAGATTGAAGTCATGAAGAGTATTTGCCCAGAGCTGAGATCGTACATTGTGTAATCACAAGGAGTAGAGTTAAGGTGGAATCGGAAACATTTGATGATGGTGTCCGAGCCTGTACCACAGTACCTAGCCTGTGAGAAAGACTCTTTATCCCAGAGTGAGTTGTCCAGCATTCCAGTTCCTGAAGACATTCCAGTAAATATCCCTGTTCCTGAGATGAATCCAGAAGTTCCTGATATGAGTTATTTACTGAAGACTGTCCCTATTGCTAAATCCAATTCTGAATACTATGTTACTAGATCAGGTCGTATTTAAGTACCATGTTACAGATACATGACAACTTGGACATGAACATTGTGTTTGTTTCTAATGTCTATAATATTGTATGTCTTATGCTAATGTAATTTCAATGAAGACAATCTATTTAAGATGGAGGATGTCAATCAGTGTGTGTGTACAACTTTATGAAGCTTTCTAGTGGCTTACACAAGTGTGCGAGCCTGACTGCCATTTTGTAGTATGTTTTTGAAATGTAAGCATGTATGTCTGTATAGTCTGTCAGTTAATCAGTTTGTTTATATTTTGTAATGCTGCTATCCATCCTGATGTGTTTTTATGTAATTAAGCATACAAATGAACAACCCTGCCTGTTTGTCATCTATACTAGAGAGAGACGAGCAAAAGGTGGGTAGCAAGAGCATGTCAAAATGTGATTCTTACACCAACTACACACACATAAACCCCCTCTAAGTCCCACCCTATGCCTACCTCACTTCCTCCAACCTTCCTTCAGTGAATTAACCATTCCTTACTCAGCCTTAACTACCCTCCCATTTCATACTAGCCTTACAATCCTTGCCTAACCCCCCCCCAAACCCAAACCTACCCCCTAATTGCTCTCCTAACCCTTAAACATCAAAGGTGTCCCTTGACAAGGTGGTTTGTTCCCAAACCTCATTTGTCACACTCCACTTCAATAAGGGCACCGCACACCAATCGACCTTTGATAGGCTTTTATTAAAATTCATAAAACATCATAACTTATTGCATCATAACTTTAGTGCATTATTTCAATTTATTAATCACAAGAAAACACCCTTTTTACCATTCATCAGTGCAGCGTATCACCGCTCATCCTGCACGAATAAACAGTGTCCTCACCACAGCTCATTTATTCTTAATAATCAAGCAACATCCAAACTGCTGACTTTCAGCCCAAAATCCTTACATCCATGCAAACACCAGAGGGGGAAGCAGTGTTCAACTGTTCATTTTTACCCCCAAAAATTCCTTACACCAACCCAAACACCAAAGGGGGAACAGAAGAGAGACAAGGCTGCCCCTCTTCTCCACCCACCAGCCTGACCCAGTCTGTTCCCCCTTGCCTAATACCAGCTTTCCACCAAATCCTCCAAAAATAAACCCGAATGGAAATTAAACAGATCTAATCCAAATTTTTCAGGTGCACCCCATCCTCTCTGAACCACACTAGGTCTTTATCAGCAAAATCCCTGTGGTCTATTGTCTGTATGCCCACTGCCAGGAGTTGCCTTGTCAACCTAAAGTTAACAAATTGCTGTGCCTGCTCTAATGCCATAAAAACTATTAGCATGCCTCCAAAACAGATGGGGTATTATCTCAGACCACACAATACACATGCTCAGATACTTTTTTTTAAAGTAACCAAGTCCTCCCTTATTCGGTACACCAACTGCCACTTCTGAATTAAACCAAGTCATTACCTGCAAAATTTACCACCAAGACTTGGGGACATCCCATCCATGATTGTATACCTGCAAACTCCTGCATAAGCTGATTCCACCTAAGGCCTCTAATGCCATGCCATCTGATTCTTCACCTGAACCAATGCAAACCTAAATCAGTGTCATTAATCCTAACTGCAGCCTGTTTACCACACAATAAACATATAAGTGGCCTAGGATGACAATCTCGTTACCTAAAAAAAAATAATAATAATTACCAATTTCGTTATTCACTGTCTAGTATAAGACAAAAAGGCATTAGAATCCCAGTGCCCCACCCTCTTAACTTAATGACCTGAACTGAACTACTTTCCTTTGCAAATCCAAAGCTGTACTCATACAGATGGAATGGGTGGAAAACCTCTCACGCAGAAAATGCATACAGTGGAGCACCCTCTTCATTACTTATAAAGTGACTACCTGTTATCACCTTTCCCCCCTGCTTGATCAAAAAAAATTTCTGTGAACTCCCCTTCTTGGATGCTAGCAATTTCCTACCCCAAATCACTGAACACATCCGTTCACACCTATCTTTCCCTAAAACTATTTGCGTGCCTCTCCCATCCTGATCATTCTTAGATTTCCACAACCAAATGTGAACTGCCCCAGGCAATATCATGACATTCCCCCAAACCAACAACCCCAACAACTCTGACACTCTAAAAGCCCTGTAATACATCCATAAACTCAATGTCACCCATATAACATAACCAACTGATTTCCCACTCACTAAAGCTAAGCGCCGTAATAAAACCTTCAAAACTTGCCTTCTCACTGACCGATGTTTATCCCTATTCAAACCTTCTACTCTACCCCATCCTTTCAACAAATGCCCAACTGTCCAGGATTTAGTGAAATCCTGCAACCTGCCACCTGAGCAAATATACTGATTGCATCCAAGTCCACCATAACCAACTGCATTGCCTTACCATGTACCCGAGCCCAGGCCAAATACTGCAATGCAATTACTCCAACCAGACTCTCTCTTCCTCAGGCAGCTGTAAAATAAATCTATCAAAATTACACAATGCCATACCATATGCCATCCTGGTCAACACTGCCCAGGACTGTTCCACCAACTGCCTGGTTACTTCAATCCAATTCTCCACACCTTGTATGGCACTGCCTCTGGTTCCTCCAATCCCTTTGGAGCTAACTGCCGAAATCTGAAAAACTGAAGGTGGGACAACCTGTCAGCAATCCCATTCCTAGCACCTGCCACATGCACACCTGTAAAAGAAAAAATAACAGCAAACTCTGTAAAACTAACTTGCATAAAGCTAACAGTAACCATTCAGACTTAGCCATCTTCACCTCTAAAACCCGAACCACTGCGATATTGTCCAAATTAAAAATAAGCCACTTTCCCATCAACCATTCCTGCCAAACCATGTATGCAGCCCAAATCGGCATTAACTCTAAGAAAGCAACATCCTTTTTCCAATCCTCCTCTTACCCAGTAGGCCATGGAGCCGCAAACCACTCACCCCCAAAATACATGCACATAAAATACCCCTTGCTATGTCTGTAAATAACTGCAAATTTCTTTGACCAACCCAATCCAACTGCTAAAAGGAAATTCCATTAAACTACTCCAGCCAAAGAGTTAAATCATCCCATGTCAACTTACAGAGTCTTAGCCAATGATGCTTGCTTTCCCCCCATTTCAGCAGAAAGGCCACAGACCTACAGAAAGGGTGACCCAGATGAACTGCCTGACATGAAAATTCAGAAGCCCTAAAAGCTCCATAACATTCTTAACCCACACTTTATCACTAAACTTCACCTAGGCTAGCTTTTCTTTCAAACGGATTGTCTTCTCCCTTGATAGGCAAAACAATCCATGTTCTGCATTCACCAATAAACCCAGAAAATCTAATGACTTCACTTGACCACTGTTCTCCAACCAATTCCATGACCTATTAACAGAATGAGACCAACAAGATTACCTTACTCAGCCATCCACAAAGAGAAAACAGAACAAAACAAACCAACAACAACAACACCAAAAAAAAAAAAGAGTTATGAAATTGACCAACTTAAAAGGCAAAATCTGGTACAATTAAACTTAATTTCTGCACCCTCTTCCTCTCCTCGTACACAAATTTAAATCCTAGCTCTATGGTTCAAGTTCACTATGTCCCCCCACTTATCCATAGGGTATTATCATACAGATGAGGGGAAAACATGTGCCATGTACCACTGTTACATGTATTTCCATCCATGTCACCCCAGAGATGTTCATACTTATTGATATTTAGCCTATGTGTATAATGGCTGAGTGATGTCACCTAAGGTGTCAAACCTCTTGTTTCAAACAAAACATCTGTGTCTTGCATTCCATACTATATCATTAGCCTGCTGATTTTTTTTGAAGAACTTATTATAACCTAAAATGATGTGAGGCCAAAGGAGGCAAAATCTGGACAGACTGCGAAAATCTGTACGGCTGAGAGGTACCTTTACAGACAACTCATGCACATCACAAGGAGCCCCTTAGAAAATGCATGAAACTACCATGAACTGCATGGCCATACCTCCCCCCAACAGTACAAGACATCCGAAAAAGCCCAACATACCTCTCAACCACTTAGCTCATGAAATCTGGGCAAAACCATAAACCAAAGTGAGACTAAGGTCCAAACCGAGTAAAACTATCATCAGCCATCTTGTGCTTAGCTGAATGTGGGTATTGGAAGCAGTATTTTGTGGTCTGTGCATGAGCAGTGTCTAGCTGATAGCAACGCCAAAAGATAGAAAGCAAGTGACAGCATGATTATAACTACACAGCTGCATGATGATTAACGCAGCAGATTTTTGTTACATGTAAGTGGCTGATTCATTCAATCTGTGGAAACTTCAATCCCTCTACCTTCATGTTAATTGACTAATCAAAAGCAAGTTCTAGTTGTAAAGTTGTAACTCATGTTGTATTTTGTAATTCAATTTTCTTTTATAACACTATTGCATTTTACTGATTAGACACAGAAAATGTCAAAATTTTTTTTAAATAAGAGAACACCTGGCAAAAACAACGATGAGGATGCATCTCACCTCAATGTGCAACCCCCTCACCAGCCCAAAGGCAACCCCCTCCCACCTACTGTATTTATGTGCATCCCAGAGCTCTCTCCTCCAAACTTCACACAGAAAACTATCACATCATAAAGCCAAGCAAATCAGGATGTAGACATCCGGACAGCACCCCCCCCCCCCCACAACCATACATGTTCACAGACAGACACTAGCTCACCGACCAGAATAGATGCCCCATCAAATTTCCCTCTCTTCTTCCTCTACTTTCTTTTTTTTCTCTATAGATTACCTCCTGAAAGCCCCAACCATTCCCATGAACCCAACAGATAGTTCTCCACTGAGCATTTGTGATGGACGACTGTTAAACTAATGGCTCTCCTACCCGCCACCATAACCTGCAAGTAACCAGATTGCCTTTTACTACATGGACATCCAGAAAAGCAGATCACCGCACTTTTACCAAGTCCAAAGAAACCAGCAATCTTGACCACTGTGCCACCATATATAGTTTTCAACTTTCCAGTGATTTTACAAAGTTAATGCTAGCACATCTCTATACAGAATATGGGCATACTACAGTCTATATGAAATTATCGAGATATTTATAAATGGATACAAAAGTATATCTGCTGTAGGTACACATAAAATAAACACTGACATCACCCACCTCCACGCCCACACACCATCCAAGGCCTACCTGATCACTGCAGTGCCTACCGTTGTCTCAAAAGTAATCTAGCTGTAGCAAGATCACACCAAAATGTGATCCTTAAACCAACTACCCACACATAAAACTATGCTAACTCCCAACCTACACCTACCTCACTTCCTCCAACCTTCCTTCAATGAATTAACTTTCCTTACCCAGCCTTAACTACCCTCCCATTTCATATTAGCCTTACAATCCTTGCCTAACCCCCCCAAACCCAAACCTCCCCCCAGTTCCTCTCTTAACCCTTAAACATTAAAGGTGTCCCTTGACAAATTGGTATGTTCATAAACCTCATATCTCACATGAAAGTCACACTAGTCTGATTTCATATTGAAGAGAATTGCCTTACCTGTAAATGCATAATAAAGAGCATAAAGTCTTTATTTTGCATATTTTGCAAATGTAATATTTTGTTGGATGTGTATAGATTATAACATGTCCTGCAAATATTTTGCTAGCAGTTAATAACATTTGTTTTCAGAACCTTACCTACACATAAAACCACTCTAAACAACTGGTGTCAGAGCCATGGACTAAAAGTAAATGCCAAGAAATTCATAATAGTATCCTTTGGGAAGTCATCCATCCCTGGTAACTATCATATTGACAACATACCCCTTAGAGTTGACCAGTAGTCAGGGGGAGGGAGGGACACATGATAGCAAATAGACTAGACTCTGTCTGTGTGTTGTTTACAGTGGTGAGGAAATCTATGTTATAGCAAATATAAACAAAGGTATGATGACATCTAAGTCCAAAAGTCATTGTTCCACTGTATTGTATCATCAGACCTGTCATTGAGTACAATGCCCCCTTTGGTATGTACCCAACAAGGCATATCCAACAACTGGAATGTCCACAGAGATTCCCACTAAAAGAATACAAGGCGTAAGTAAAATGTCCTATACAGACCACCTCAAGGCCCTGTCCCCCTGTATTTTGTCTCCTACAGGCTTTTGAGGGGAGATCTATGCCTGGGATACAGAGCATTGCCAGATCCCACTATGATGGACTTCCTGCATATCCATAAAACAAACAGCACCAGAATTACTCATTCTAAAGACTTAAACCTTGCCTGTGATATAAATAGGATCTGCTGGAGATATAGGTATATATTCCAGAGACTATCTCGTCTATGGAACAGGTTCCCTGTCCATGTGAGGCAGAGTTCATCCCTAACTCAATTCAAGTGCAACTCGGACAATTGGATGGGAAACCAGATATTCATTCCTGGCTTGGCACCTATGCTTCTAATGGGAAAAGGTAACTGGTAAATGGTTCATCTCCCAGGCACATGCTTACACTTATCAAGGGTATCAGAACTTGTCAGAGATTTGGGATGCATGGCTAGGCTTAAAAAGGCCATTGTGGTCATTAGCCTAGTAAACACCTATGAACCAGTATAGTGTTAAATATCATGGTGAAAGTTTCACTAACTTCTTAAAAATCAGACTTTGCCTTTTGAAAACTGGGTATGCTTAAATCCTGGAAAGACTGACATCTTAGTTGCCTAGGCAGCTATTAAAGTTTGCTTGTTTTACCCAAGACATATGTTGGAGAATGATGTAGAATGTGTTATTGGAGCTTTGTAATTTTCTACAATATCAGTTAATTTACTTTTAACTACCAGACATGTTTAGTTGCCCAAGTTTCCCTCATCTAATAAATTCTTACCTGGATTCAGATCCTAATACTAAATTAAGAAATGAAACTATTCTTACGTTTCTGTATTTCTTAACACCTTTACTGAAGTATCACTTAAGACATAGGCAAACATGCATTTATATAAAAGAAAACAAACCATGTTAACATGCTCACAGTTATAAATATTATATATCATATGCATTCTTTTATACAATTATCATCAATCCAACGTTACATAACTTGTTCAATCCCTGCCTTCCCTTTAATGTCCCTCCTCCTCCTCCTCCTTCCCTTTTCTAAAGATCCTACTTCCCGTTCTGTCTGTATTACAATATTCACTACTTCAGATATGGTTAGATTAGACTTTGATTTCCATTTTCTATTAATTGATTTTTGGGCAGCAACCAGAATTAAACTTAACAAAGCCTTATTATGTCTAGGCAATTCAGATCTTGTATCCCGGCTCAAAAAATAATTTCCTTAAACACACCCATTTGCTCACCCAGCATTTTTAACAAGAGTACTCTGCAGGGAATTTTTAAAGCCTGCCAGCTCATTACACTCCCAACCCTGATGTTCCCAGTTACCTCTATTTTTGAAGTCCTTATCTACTTTTGCTGAGCTGTATCTGCTACCTCCACCAAGTGCAAAATGTAATAGACATATTATTCATGAGGGTTGTTAGATCTGCCTAGTTATTACCTGTGCTGAAGGGTACACAGAGAATCTCATGTAAGGTACTACATTTGATACATACAACCATACCCAGTTAAGTACCTTTCTAATATAAAGTCCATCAGAGGCTCTAGTGTTACGTAAAGAGCCTTCACTCTGCTGTTGGGAATGGGGAGACTGTGCAAGAATTTTTAATTCCTACTGTGATGAGTACATTTGTCATCGTAACATCTTCTCTTTGGGAAAGGTCTACTTCTCTGTCATTGCACCACCTTTTCTTCTTTCAGGGCCCAATGCAGACTTGCTTCTTTTTATAAGCTTTTAGTTAATGATGAAGACTCATTATGTATAAGTAGTTGTAAGCAAGCATGAAATATAATTCATTTATTTATTCACTTTCTCTTCTTAGAGCTTTTATTATCATGACCCCACTGGAAGAGGGCATGAACCAGTTAGCATAACCCATTAATAAGTGTAATAAATAAAAAATTAAATGATGTAGAAGATCTTATCTACTAATTGTTTTTGAAGGCTAACTTACCAAATTATGAATTTTCTGGGAATGCTTTGATGCCATATACTGCTTTATTCTTATGGCTATGGAAAAAAATGATAACTCCAGATTTGAGCTGTGGGTCTGTTAGCATAATGAATATTGCCAAGCCACAGAAAAGGAAAAAAAAAAACAGCAGTGAACATTTTTTCATATAGCAAAGTATCAACTAAATTATAACTCAAATGAACAGAAGTTTACTTACATTATAGATTTCAGAATACATGCTTTGATGCCAAAATACTCAGTGCACTAAGAACTGCCACCTTTAAAGAAGAAGGTTTTATAAGTAAAAATGCATATATTCTGACAGGAATTAGTAGGGTTAGGTCACCTATGTAGTTACTTTGCTAATGTTAATGTCTTGTTTCCAACTTTGATAGGTGGCCCTCCCTGGGGTAATAAGACTATCCGCTCTTAAAAATAAATGAATGCAGTAACCATGATTTCAACAACTATTACCTGAGGTAACTTATACTTGGGCACCTAGGAAAATCAAACTTTGTAGGCAAAATCCATATGCATTTTAATATTTTGACAGGACTTTAGAGGGGGATCTTTCTTTGTTTACTTTGATAATCTTATTTTCTTGTTTTTAAATTTACTACCTAGGGTGATAAGAACACCTGCTGTTAAAAGTTATGTCCTTAAAGAACACACTAGGAAGCATTTTACATACACTGATGAACAAAAGACAACAAAACATGCACATTTCTAGTGAACAGCTTTTTGTACTGTTTGTATGGTAAAACCCTTGTCTGCACTACTTAGCAATTTTGCTGAAAAATATATAATTTCAGGAATATTTTACATATCTTTTACAAGAACTTAAAAATAATAGACTTTTGAATGGTTATGTATACATTTATGCCTTTTGTCATATTTATGGATAGGTCATTTTTTTATTTTTTTTCAAGGACTTTTACCTCTAAGAAAAATGATGCAGAGACAGTCTGACAGAATTGTTATAAACTATCTTGAAGGTTATAGAAATTAACAAAACTTATGTCAGGTATGAGATCAGCCAAAATTGCTTAAACACCATGAACATCAATCACCATCTTAACTATTATTTATATTATTTATTTTGTTTTGGTTATCATGGAAGTCTGACTGGGTCATGACAGGCCCTTTTTCAATGGAGGCTCAGGGAGAAAAGCTCCACAGTTAACAAATCTTAAGAGATGTCATACAATACAAAACAATACAATGCAAAACAGCAAATGTTAACTATCACATACAGGATACAAAAATTACTATATAAAAAAGAAGAAAAAAAACAGAAAAGGGATAGACCTAGAAATCATTATATTCCACAGAGTTACAGTTCAGTTTTACTAAGTAGCCATGATAATGTTAAGAACTTCCAACAGGTTAACTCATTCCCTCCAGTAAAGTTCTTTTGAGTATGTACCTTTAACTTCCAGTGGGTGTGGCATGAGCTTTAAATCGGGTCTGTATTAGATGAATGAAAGTTCATCTTAGCGAACGCTCACATGAGCGAATATTGCGGTACTCGAAACCACAATTGCGAGATCGCGGTACAGTGAAGATGGGAATATTTGCCCTTTCCTCACTGTAGTGTGATCTCGGAGTTGAAATATATATTTAGGGTGTGTGTGTGTGTGGGGGGGGGTGCAGCCCCCCACAATTGCAGTTTCGAGTATCTGGATATTTGCTCATGTGAGCGTTCACTAAGATGAACTTTTGTTCATCTAATATAGACTCTTTAAATCAATGAAGTTATCACCTTACAGTTCTAACAAATACCCATTGACTAACAAATACCCATTGACAGAGATCAAATAACAATACAGTTATGTTTGCCATCATGTATGCTTCAAGATAAAATATTATGATATCTTGTATATAGCATGGTTTTGGAATTATTAATGTAAATATGAACAAGCAATATTCCACACCTAGAGGCACAGTAAAAGATAACTGCAGAAATGCCTGGAGGCGCACTCGGCTTTAATAGACAAATGGAATACAATATGTAGGGTATTACTACTAGTTAACAGATTGTTTGGTAAGAAATTGCATGTGTAGTTAAGCTACTGGGTCTTCTGATAAAAGCCAAGAGCCTAGATTAGCAAGCAGACCAAATGGACACTACAGATACAGGACAGATGGATAAAGCTGTTACAATGTTTAGTCAGAAGAAGAGTGGCAGGGACTTAGTTAGAAACCAAGAAGTGGGTCCTAAGCTTTGCTTTGAAGTTTTTTTTGTATTTATGATTTGTCTTAAGTCTTGTGTGAGAGTATTCCATCATTTGGATACATATGAGGAATTCATTGTTTCAACATGTTATTTGTTGGTCTACAGACTTGGGCCAGATATGTGTCTTTATATCTGAGAGATATAGATGGGGAATACCATGACATTACCTTCTTCTGTGCTGGATATTTTAATAGGTGATGAAGTATACTTTAGGCCTGTTTACATTGACTGAATTTTTGATGGTGGGGGGAATTTCAGTCATTTGAGTTGGCTGAATACTAGACAATGATGGGTGTCACTTTCGAAGGTAGGTTGACAATTCTGATATTTTATTATAACATTGCTGCAGATCTGATAAAAAGTAAGAGTCCATATTTGTGAGCAGGGGAGATGCAGTGGAGAGAGTTGGCAATAGATATGAGAGGGCAGTAGTTGTTCCAGATTAGAAGATGGGGTAGGAAGATGCTTTGTGAGGAGACCTAGTTTTACATGGGTGTTTTTGATATGATTTTGGGTGTGAAGGTCAAATGTTAGATTGCCATCTATGCTGCCTGATGTAATTTAGTAAGTGTGACATCCTCAAGAATGTTGCTTTGTGTAGATGATACAGTAAAGACTTGTTGTGATCAGATTACTGTTTTGGTATGAAATGTAGAGTTTTTGTTTTGTTTGGGTTCAGCAGAAGGTTAGCTTGGCTCCTAAAAGATTTGATGGGGAGTAGGATTGTTGCATAATACTTTGCAGAGATGGCATGCTTTGAGCTAAACAGATTAAAGTGGAGTTGCATGCATACTGAACCAGTAAGCCTGTCCACAATGCAGTATAAAGGCTGTTTG
Organism: Protopterus annectens; assembly: GCF_019279795.1. Lineage (NCBI taxonomy): Eukaryota > Metazoa > Chordata > Ceratodontiformes > Protopteridae > Protopterus > Protopterus annectens. The sequence continues at coordinate 928,850,782 of NC_056744.1, forward strand.
TAAAAATATTAGAGAGGAGAGGATCTGGACTTGAGCCCTAAGTGACAGCAAAGGTTATGGGTAGGAAGGACATGTAGAATGCTTGTCATTTGCCATATTGTGTCGTACCCAATAGTTTTTAAACCATGATAGGTTCTAGGTGGAAAGACCAAGGGAGACTAATGTTTGTAATAGTTTAGTATTGGAGACTGACTCAAATGCATTTGATAGATCTAGGAATATGGGAGAGACTAATTTACCTTCCTTCCTAATATGATTTCTTATACTGTGAAAGGAGACAATAGCTGTAGTGGTGCTGTGTAAACCGTGAAAGCCAGTAGATCTTTATCTAGGAGATAGTTTAGCAGCTGGGAATGTAAGGGAGAGTATGGTCATTGTTCAATAGTTGGATAATTTCATTGATTTTCCTCCTTTATATAGTGAGAAAATATACACGTTTTCCATAGATGGGGCACATACAATTGTAATATAGACCTACCGATTAGTTTTGGAATAAGGTAAGCTGTGGCAGGATGCTTATGGGCTGTTAAAGTTGTAGGTTTCAGTTCTGATAGCAGCTTTTTGTATTTTCTAGATGGGACTGGTTGAAGAGAAACTGTTGATATACTGTTAAGAATGACATGAAGTGTACCTAAAGGATCGTCTGTTAGATTCTTTAGAGCTGCAGATCATACCTCTTAACTTCTTAGTGCAAGAAATCGAGACAAAGCCAAAAATAATGTGGGGGAGTGCAAAGGCCTAGAAATAAGGATGCTTTTTACACGTTGCTCTTATAAATTTAGAAAGTTGATAGAATAACAGGTTTTGTATTAGTGTTCATTTTCCAAAGGGTATGAAGTCTGAAACTGTCATTATTAAGTGACTTCAATCATGAATGATTTACCAGAGAAACACAATATATTTATGAGGAACAGAGCAAAAAACATGAGGCAAAAATCTAGACATTGTGTGGAAATCTGCACAATAGAGAGGTATGCTACAGATGCTACTTCAACAATGTGGTACTTGTATTGTTTAGTGACGTTTTGGTTAATTTTATTTGATAAGGAATTTAGCTTTGTAGTTATTTCCAGGTTTCAGGGGTTTGTTTATAGTTACCCAATAACATTTTTAGTTATAAATATTTATTATTTTGGAGCTGGGCAAAGATTTTTTTTATCAATGTAGATGAGTTTCTTGAAGTGATTTCTCAGCTGCCTATATGTCTGGTAGGAGTTTTCATTTCTGACTTTATATCATTGTCTCCATGCTTTTCTCATTCTTGAATTACCTGTTTTGTGTTTCTAGTAAGACAAGAGGTTGGTTTAGATCTAATACATGTTTTTTTTGTAGTAGAGCCTGACCATTGAGAACTGATTGAAAGTAATCAAAATTTCAACTGCTTGATTTAGAGGTAAGATATTAAGGGAAGACCAGCTGATTTGCCTACGTTTAGAAATAAAAGAGGTTAAACTGAAATTTATGAGGTTTCAAACTAGATTGTACAAGATGTATGTATAGCTTTTGATGCATTGACAGGCATCATATATGGGACTATGATCAGTTAGGGAGTCTGCAAGTGAGTCTGTGACTCAGGTTTAATCAGATACATTATTTAATATCCAGTCAAGGACTATATTCATGTTAGTCTTTTTACTGAATCTTGTGGGGAATTAATCAATGGAGTAAAGTTACGTACATTATTGGCATTAGAATTTTATTTTGAGTAGTCTAATTTTTCTTAAAATCACTGAATATGTTACTAGGGACATAGTTGCCAGACCCAGGATAAATTCCCTACCCACCTATCTGCCACCCAAACATGTCCTATTTATATTACACACAAGATTTAGGTCCCCAAATTGTGTAATTTTGATGCTATTTGTTTTGTGGATGTGCAACAGGTCCATCAGAGAAAGATCAGTGGATACTTCGTATATCAAACATATATTGCAATACTACACACTGTACCTTGCTTAAAAAAGTAAAGCATTTAATTCTGAAGACAAATTGCAGTTTTCACCCACAGGTATTACATCTGAGATCATTTAAAGAGCAACAGTCTTTTTTATAATTGCATAAAGGCAAATTTCACATCAATTGCAGAATAGTTTTAAAGTAGTCCAGATGCTGTTATTGTCCCATCAGATTCACAAGACATGCAATCATTCATTAAAGAACCCACAAGACAATACAAGCAATTAGAAATCAATACATTTGAGATGCACCTCTGCTGCAAAAAATGCGGTTGAAGCAGTAGTACAGACTGCGTTGTAATGATCCGAAATACACCACTTTATGGTGGTCTGCGCAAACAGAAGCTTCACAAGCAATGCAGTCCTTAAAGTATCAATAATTCATCACAAGCATTCCCAAATAAGCATATCTGAGATAATTCCTTTACTATATAGAGTATGAACAGATTTAAGCTACACTACTTTAAACTAGTCTGCCCAAACAGTATGTTCAGATGCATACTGTTGTAAAGATTTTAGCTACACAATGTTAAACAATTCTGCGCAAACAGCAAGTTCATATAAACCCAGAGAATAAACAAAATTCAATAAAACAAGTTTAAGAGGTAAGAAGAAAACGCAGACCAATTAACCATATTTGTTCACCCTGAGCAGCTATGTTTCCGGGGGTGGAGCGACTCCACTGGCTTTAAGTGTGAAAGAAATCTAAAGATGTTTGAGTCCTTGTGTAACCCTAGGAAGTACAGAGATCATGTGCCTTGAGAGAGCCAGTCACTAGCAGTATGACTTATTCAGTGCACACTATAGAACGTAAAGCAAGCCAAAAACAGAAAAAAGTGTGAACTTTTTACGTAGCTAGCCTGCCTTAGACAGTGCTCCAACTGGAAAGAGTTAAAGATACCCCTAAACAGTAAGTAACTGGTTTGCAGCAAGGCCTAATTGTAGGTTAATTTCATTTTAACAGTAAATGAGAGGCACATTTAAGAGTAAATGAGTGGCATGTTTTTCACTTTAAATTTTACTATGATTGTATGATAAACTAATTGTTGAAGAAATAAGAAAAAACAGTCAAGGGAGAATAGTTACTGATCATGTATATTAATCAATTACATAAATGCTTATGTAATAACAGAAAGAAATACTAATAGACAAGAACTAACTGAATTATTAGTGCAGTTACAGAAAATGAGAAGAATATGCACTACCATTTCAGGAAAAAGACTTATGCTTATATATAGCAGTATCTTAGCATGGCTGATGTACTCATATACAGCTTTGAATTAAAAAAAATTTGAGAATATGAAACTCCGATTTAAGGTTGGTGGGTTACACAGAGGAAAACCTATAAAAATAATTATGTCAGACACACTTTTATTGAAATTGATTAAGCATGTTTTCATTTAAATCAAAATATCAGCAGAACAATTAGAAAACTTTTACAGCACAGCTGTATATCAGAAGACTAGTGCTGTCTCAGGTTAACATATAAGGCATTTGCAATATTTATCACAGTTAAAATTAAAATGACTAAATGCTAATCCTGCAAGTAGTTGTATCAACAAATATTTTCTGTTTTAAATCATCTCTTAATTGACTATGATGAAACATTTTGTAACAGATGAAAAGTAACTAACAATACAGAAATTATGGTAGCTCTGTTTCTGGTTAACATTATCCTTCCCTGTATCTTACCTCCATTAAAATAGGATGAACATCAGTTTAACTGTGAAAAAGCCATTTTCTAACATACCAAATAAAGCAAACTGCTTTTCAGATAACATCTGTGTAAGTAATAGATATTCTGTTTAATCGAATTATAATTTTTCCTTGGGTAACCTATTTTTAAAGATCTTTATTGGGTATTATTCTTAAACAGGAAGCCAGAAAAGAAGGCTGGAGTTTAAAGATGTTAACAAGGGAAGCATGTCTAGGATGCAGATAGGATGTAGAACGTGACAAAACACTGAACCCAATGTTTCATATGGTAATTAATTGTAAAACAAGTTCACTGCTACAAAACTATGTTCAGTAACTTCTGCTATTTTACTTTGGGCAATCTTAATCTTATCACAGTAAAACCAGGACTCATGAAGACTCTTCAAGCATCAGGCATTAGAAAATGTAGAACACCTGTTTAAATAGACTAGCACATTTACTTATGTTTTTTCATGATATGGTTCCATAATAGCCAGGTTTCAAAACCTTAGTACAGGTGTCAAGTTGTTGCTTTTATGCTTCTTCTTCTTTTTATTATTATTGTTAGTATTATTTAGTTTTTTGCTTACATTGTAGGTGCATTGGTCCAAACATGCTTTTCAGCTCAACCTGAATCCCTCAAACATGAAATAACATTGTTGAAGAAACAGATCATATGCAATGATACCACTCTGGATCACACATAAAATGAATTCATAGTTACCTACATATACAAACATTTATAGTTAGTAGCATTTCACAGTACTTAAGAAAATGATTTCACAAAACCTAATGTATCTATAGCATCTTTGCATTTATCTCCATTATTAGAAATTGAAATAAATAATACAGGATACTGCATAAGTATCAGATAAAAACACACCAAATGTCCAGTTTGCTAAACCACAAAAATCCAAGTAAGAAAGCATTGAACCACCAGGCTGATAAATAAAATGATAGCTTATTTAATAAAACAGCAGAAACATGTAAGCATTTTCAGGTAAAACCCTTCATCAGACAACTGACAAGACATCTTGTCAATTGGCTGATGAAGGGTTTTACCTGAAAGCACTTACCTGTTTCTCTTGTTTTATTAATGAAAGTATCATTTTATTTATCAGCCTGGTTCAGTGTTTTCTTACTGCATAAGTAAAACTATTACATTAAAATTACAAGTATATCAAGAAATAGTTTACTAATGATATTAGGTTTGTATTGATCAAAGTTATTAAAGACATGTCAAGAGTTATTAAATATGAACTAGTGTAATGGAATTCCTTCCACTTGGACCATGGGTGCTGCTTTAATGCCCATAGACAGTTGAGCACTAACAATTAATTTTGTTTGCTTCCATGATTATCTGTTTGGAGCAGAATTCCTAAGGAGGATTGCCTCAGTGTTGGAATTAGGACAATATGGAGATGGACTACCAGTGTCAACTGGTATGTGTTGAAATGTGGATGACAATATCTTTGTAGGAATTTCTTCAGAGGGTCTGTGAACTAGGATATTGTTCCTTCTTAATTTGGTTTTAAGATCTACTGTACTTTTTTTCAGAAATAATGTTACTGTCCAAAGATTATCTAACATGTTTTATTTGTCTTTGTTTTGCCATCTAGATTAGATACCTTCATTTCCTCGCATTTCTACTTTTTATTTCAGAGAGGCTGTCTAACTTACTTATAATAGCTGAGATATTACAACTGATATTGACCAATATATTAATTATAAACAGTTCATCTAAGAACTACAGTGAAATTAACTGGTCTGAATGGGGAGTATTTGTTTTCACTAATGAAGCAAATTGCCATCCTGCATTACGTTCTCTACTGTCCAGTAAAGTATCCTATTTTGGCATAATTCCCTGATTTATCAGTATTATTACAACCGTTTCTTTATCTTCTATAATGTTCTTAGTAGATTTTTTGGTGTTGATGGCTCATTCCTCATGCTGGTAGACAGCAATATTTACTTTTAAGCCTATTATCTTTTTTAAAATGTTTTCCCACTGAATGCACTTTTATTCTGAAGCTGTTTGATCAGCTTAAGCTTTGAATCTTTCAGATTAGACTGGTTAAGTTAATAGTTGAGGGTGGATAGCAATAAAGAGAAGCTGGGTTTGAATCTACTTCAATCCTGAATCCTGGTGAAGTTAATATTAAATCTGGGGTCCCGCAACACAGGAGAATTCTGATAATGTTTTTGATATGTGACTGTTCTTTCATTCTTTCTTTCTTTTGCAAGGCTGTGTGATCTCAGAGATGGAATATTATAATAAATTATGGGTGGGAAGTCAAGGGAAACATGATCTCCTGTACAAAAGGGTTTCTGTTGTATATTTGAGAACCATGAGATCATTGATACAATATAAATTAAAGTGTGTGTTTAGAGAAATATATTCTTACTCCAACATTGCAGTATCTTCTCCAGAGTAGAGCAATCATAGAGTAAGTAAATGTAAGTAGCATGATTTACAGACTATAACCCCCATACTTGTGGGAAGAAGGGGGCTTGCAAAAAAAAAATAAAAATTAGGTGTAACAGTGAGTTTCATACTTCTTGTTTTTTGTTCTGAGGACTCACTGCACTGTTTTGGAGTGTTGGAACTCACATAGAAGAGTCTTTTCAATAAGTCACTCTTGGAAAAACATTGACCTACATTATACATCTAGTAAGATGCCCTTAGAAAAACATTGACTTAAATTATACACGTAATAAGGCACCCTTGCAAAAATATTGACATAAATTATACATTTAATAAGTGTTCAGCTTTCAGAACTGTAAAGCTTAAGGCTGTCCTTTCTCAATCAGTTGCAGATAATTGTAATATTTTGATTGATAGGTTCATAGGTAGGTACTAGGCTATTGGCCCAAGGGCCTACGTAAGCCTAGCCAACAAGGTTCCCTGGCTTACACCACCCAAGAAAGTTATTTTCCTGTGCCACTGTCGAGCAGAGACACAGAAGTCATCCCCGGGGTGTATTTCCTATTTCCATACAGCTCCACAACTGGTTAACTGCAGTTAAGGTTTACATGGTAAGCATATATTAATAGTTTAAAGCAAATATACATTACTAATGTTTATGTGGCCAGATGTTTACAGTTAATACATGCTCATGAATTATATATCCAAAGCCTTAGCACCTATAATTTATATGTGCCCAGGAAGTTTATATCCCAAACTGCACTAGCTATATTTATATGTGCCCATGACATTAAGGTCCAGATCATTATTCCCTGTGGTTTACCTGTGCAGAAGATGTATATATCCAAGTCCTACTAGCTATAGTTAAGGCATACTCAAGGGTTATGCTCCAAGTCTTACTATCTCTGGTTAATGCAAGCTCAGAATATGTATATCCAAGCCCTACTACTGCAATTAGTATATGCTCAGGAAGCAGAGGTTATAAGGCTTACTATCAACAGATGTCAGGTGCCCAGGATGCTATCTTTATTCAATCCATATTTTACTTCCTGCAGTTACTGGCAACCAGTGTAGAGGGCTGCCTTACAGCATTTCCAATAATTAAAAAAACAGGTACTTCAAAGAAATTAAAGTGTAAAACTCAAACGGCAATAGGTGCCAAGTGTACCTCTTAAAAGAAAATGGACAAAATGACATTACTGTAGCTGCTGTTTCCTCAAAGATGTAATCCAGTACCTTCAGGTGACCTTTTCCCCCCTTTAGGCATTGATGCTGGTACGCCTCCTGCTTCTTGGGCAGTAGTGACCTTACAAGATTGCAGGTACCCTCTTCCCTGGGTATTGGAGAGTCCCACCATACCTCAAGTAAAGCAAATCCAAACTCTTCAGTTACTGGGCAGGTATAATTGTAAAGCAAATTAAAGGCATTTGTACAAGGAGTGAAGTTATATTCTAGAAGAAATGCCAGAATATTTCAAAGCCTGAATTACAGGACACAGATGGCCTGGACAGCAGTGACCACATGCACTCTTAATCAGCAAAATACATATTATCCAGCCATATGACTGAATTCAGAACTGATTGAGCTGTATACTACTAGCTTTAGCCAGGACATTTAAAAAGCTTTTAGTGCCAAGCGAAAGGAAAATTAATGGAGTCACAATGTTCCTTCCACAGAAATTGAATAGGTTAATTCTTTTGGTTTTTAAATGGCACAAGTGACTAGCACTTTGTATTTTCCCTGCAATGGGATGCATACTTTAGTAGCTCCAAGCAAGCACAAGCAGTCACAGGGTCAACAATTTTCAGAGTTCCCTTCTTCACAGAACTCTGTCATCCACTTGTAAAGGCTGTATCTCCTATGCCAAAAAAGCAGAGTCTCTTTGTCCCTGCTCTTCTGCTGGTGAAAGGCATAAAGAAGCAGGAATGAAGTTCAAAATATCTGACGAATTCCCAGACATAGTTCTCTCAATGTTCTGAAAATGTGTTTCTGTGAACAACATGTATGTGGTTCTGTGATTCCAGCTTCATGGAGCTCCTCTAAAGTTACAAGTATAATGATTGTTTTGCTCAGGCTCTTTAAGTGGCAAGCTGGGCTTCTGCTCCCTTTCTTCTTCTTCTTCATCTTCCTCTTTCCCTCTGTGTTTAACCAGAGGTCTTTTCTTGAAAAAGTCAGACACATACCTCACAGTTAAGATGGCCACAACCGCTCCTTGCAGTAATCCCACCAGTACGTCATTCCAGTGATGCTTGTAATCAGAAACTCGAGTGTAACCAACATAAATAGCAAAAGCAATCAGGAAAAACTGAACTGTGGGGTGAAGCAAATGGGCCCACTCAGTAACTAGACAAGCTTGCAAATACAAACTGAGGACAAGCATGATGAGTGGATTTTGTGTAAAGGGTACCTATATTCTGCATATAAAAGCCAGAATATGGCCACTCATCATGCAATTTATACTGACTGACTGATGTTAGTGCTGTTCTGTAAATCTGGCTTTTAAGTCATATGTCTGTGTCAGAATTTTCATACATATGCTAATTTATTGTTTGGGGAGGATAAATACATAAGTGTGAGGAAGGTATTGCATTAAGGTAAAACATACATTTTCCTATATACTTGACCATCTTTAACTGCCATTTTAATTGTGCCAAAAGGATCTCATAAGCAACATTCGTGAGGATGATATTAAATCCTTAAAGTTCTGCAGTAAACGCATCCATACAGATTGTGCTTTGAAGCAGATTGAAAACACTCTTGAGATGGCTGCAGATTTTTCTTCACAAAGATTGAAAATACTTGGAGATGGATATGACCATGTTAAATCTAAAAGAAAGTGGGTAATTCAACACTGATTTTGGAATGAAAATTGATCATATTTATAGACAACCTGCTTAGCATATCTGCCTTGTCTCAATTAACCCTCATATAACCTTCTTTCCAATAAAACAATTCACTTGCAAGCAGCAGATCAGAAGGTGTCCTCTGCAAAATTAACTGACAGATATTTTAACAGTTTGCTTCCAGAGACGAGGCAAGTTTATCATCAATTCATTGTTACTTTAAATTAATATTAGTGTATTTCAGAAAAGCTTTAGAGCCTAGGCTTGCTACATCACATTGGATGAATAGCTGACACCTTTGTAGTCCTATAGGCCTCCATATAGGAACGCTGACTTAGTAATGTGCTTGACTCTTCCCAGTCAAGCTGTAAGGACTCAGGAATAATTCCTAAAATTTGGTTAAGACACTCAGGTGATCCATTGTACATTCTCAGACTTGTATGATAGTTAGTGATAATGAATGCTGTAAAGGAATCAGTTATCACCTTTATCCTTGGAAAAGGCTATCCAATTGTATGTTCCTTGTGTCAGTGCAAAAGTCATTGTTGAAAATGTAAAGTCCATTTCTGAGAAATTCAGCCCAGCTTGTATTATTGCCACGCATATTTTGTCATCTGCATCATTCTGGAATATAAAGTATGTCTAGACAAATAATTAGAAAGTTGGTCACACAAGTGAAAGCTTCTTTTGCAGTAGTGGTCTTTCTCCCAAATATATTAGGATAGTGGCTGTTGTTGCCTGGCCTGTAAACCTACACCTTGGTAAGCATTTCAGGAAGGAAACTGCATTTGAATTAGGAAAGCAAATTCAATATTTTTTTCTGTTGTAATAAAAGTAGCTCTAGTGGTGAGCTTTACAACTTCTTGTGTTAAAATCTCCAACTAACAGCCAATTTATTTTCTCTTTTCTGTTGCTGTAGATGTGGAGATGACAGTTCACCATCAGTTGTTAAGCTTTCTAAAGATATGTTTTCCCTTCAGTGAAAATCTGCAAGACTTTAAGCCTAGACATGGGCCTCATACAATCCTCTACAAGATGGCTTCATCTGTTTGGTATATGGATGACCACATGCTAAGCTCACATGAGAAGAATCATCATATTATGAACAATCTGAAATGGTCACTGTGGACCCACAAGAATTAGTTTTTGGTCCATTTTATTCTTCTTGTTTGACAGTGACATGCAAACATCGCAGGAATCAAGCAACAAATGTAGCACACTCAAAATTCTACCACTTTTAGGCCTTGCTAACTATCAATGAGGCATACCCCTGGATTTTGCAAGCCTTGCACAGCGTGCAGGATTAGTGCAGGAGCTCCAGCAGGCAATATGTCTGCCGTGCGATCCAGGAATAACCTGTAGGGGTGTGCACAAATGCTCCTGCACTAGTCCTGCATGGACTTAGCCCCTGTATGCAAATTACCCCATTTGCATGAGAAATCCATGCAAATGAGGTGAATTTGCAATCCAGGAAGCTGGAAACCAGCCGTGCAGGACTAGTGTAATCTGCAGAAATGTACTCCGCCAGTAACGGAGTACATTTCTGCAAATTCCAAAATGGAGCCATGACAGCTCCACATAAAGGGTGGATATAATTTAGAAAGCATGTCAATGGTCAAGTATTAGGCCATTGGCATGCAAAACAGGAGAAAAACATAAAAAATCAACTTTTATTTTTTTTTAGCTGATCTTGGCTGTTTAAGCATAGGGCAGCGGCACACAAACGAGATTGGGGGAAATAAGAAAATAAACCTAAAATAACTAACTAAAACCTTTTCTGCCATTATAATCAATGGCAGGCAGAAGACAAAATGGCCAGTGTGTAGTGGTTCCTAAGGGGGGAGGCTCAGTGTGAGGCATGTAATTATGCATTAGCAGGCAATCCTATGCAAATGAGGGGAATGATAGTGAATCCTAGATTTCCCCAGCATGCTAGTCAGGTCCCAACAGTGTAAGAGCAGGAATAGCTTGATGCAAGCCTAGGAGTTAGCTGACATCATAGGGAGGGTGTGTCAGGTATACTTTAAGCAGATTGGAGCCCTATGGCTCAGGTTTGCTCCTAGCTTAGCTGGGCAAGGGGGTGTGTCTGGGTCTGCCTAGCACTCTTTACATTGCCTAAGTGGGTCTGCATGCCACGCACCGGGTTTTAAAGAAAAAAGAAAAAAAAGTAAACCAGGAAATAGCAGCTCTGTGGACATTTGTGCACTGTGTTTGCACGGCGCACCCCTGGGCTTAAACAGGAAGGGAATGGGAAGGGAAAACAGCAGTAGGAAGTTAATCAAGGAGAACTAGCATAGCTGGCAGGTGAAATGTATCAGAATTAGCCAATTACACACGACAGCAGACCACCCCAGCCCAGAACACTACTATAAACTATGCAAACACCTTCCCCTCTGGTTTTTCCCGTACTCTACACCACCGGTGTATACAAGCGGGGAACTTTTAACAAACAAAACTACAAAATGATAGGGGCTGCAGCGGGCATCATACAACAACATGTGAAAGAGGCTGAGGGTGGTGAGGATGCGAATGCTGTCAACTAACTCACAGTGAGGAGATGGAGAAGGGTGTACAGACCCAGGGTAACCTACCAGGGGCTACATGAGCTGGAGAAAGTGAAGCACTATAGGGTGGACAGGGACCTCCTACAGCAAATTGTTGAGCTGTGCCGGTCATGCCTGACACACCGAACTGACAGAGGGGAACCCATCCCAATGGATACCAAGGTATGTGTAGGACTAGGAATACTAGCCACAGGTACCTCTCAAAGCTCAGCTGGGGATATCATGGGGATCTCACAGGCATCAGCATCCAGAGTATTCCACCAGTTCCTGGATGCCATGTCAGCACATGCCGGTGAGCACGTATATTTCCTCAATGCCTATGAGGTGTTGGCCAGCAATATGCATCTCTTCCACCAAATAGCAGAATACCCTGAGGTAGTGGGTGCTAGAGGCTGCACGCACATATGCATCAAAGCACCACCTGGTGAGCAGGGTAGGGTCTACATCAACTGCAAGGGCTTCCCCTCCATCAACTTCCAGGTCATGTGCGATGCCCAGGGCATTATAATGAATATGTGTGCTGGCTACCCTGGGAGCTATCACGATTCCCACATCTGGCATCTGATGCAGCTGTACCAGAGATTTGCCAATGGGGACATCCCTTATGGTCACCTAGTGGGGGATGCTGGTTACGCACTGGAGCCATGGCTGATGACACCCATCAGAAATGCACACACACACACACACCCAAACAAGAATGCCATAATGAGGCATACACACAAACCAGACGTATAATAGAGCATGTGTTTGGGATGTTCAAGTCACGGTTCCAGTGCCTGGACACATCGGGTGGAGCCTTGCAGTACTCACCAGCTACATGTACTCAAATTGTTATGGTATGGGCCATGCTACACAATATGATCCTGCGGAAACAGCTGCAGTAGGAATAGCATGGGGCAGGGTCACACAGCCCCTCACCAATTCCAAAGCCTGCACAGGCACAGAGTGACATGGAGGAGGAACAACCTGGGCCTGCCCCAGTAGGCAGATGGAGGCATGCCCTGTATGCCCTGGCCTTGGCAAAGAGGCAACACACAGCAGATACACTGACACAGTAGGGACCGAGGGAATGACATCTTTCTCTGACTTGCACATACAGTAAAAGGGATGCCAAACATGACACTACCTGTGCTTAGCCATGTATAGGGAGTGTACTACATGCATCTGACATAGGCAGCCCTCCAGTACCATCCTCAATACTGGCACACCCACAAGGTAAGTCAATCAACCTACCAATTGTCGAATGGAGTAGAATGTGTTGTTACCTGTATCTATGGTATGGATGTGAGCATGCAAGGGAATTGGGTGGCTGAATGGTATGCCAGCAGAGAGTAGACACCCATAGTGGCACCATGATATCTGTAACAAATACTGGAGTCACCATAGTAGCCAGTACTACACAGGGCAACAAAACCCACTGCAGGAAATGTGCTGGCCGTCATATGTGTCCATATGACTCACACATGTCAGTCAGAGAGGTCCACATACCTAAAAACAGTCTCAGCCATCAGGACAGGTGTAAACAAACACAAACAGAGGCTGCCCTATGGCCTCTGAATGATGCCTGTGGGTAACCTCCCCCAAGGCCTACACAGACAGACTACAGCAGGTCAGGCAGTGGGATGTTAGTTCTGAAGGGTAGGAAGTCAGACACTAATATGTAGGTCAACCAAAGCTAAGACCTGTAGTACACTGATATGCCTCTAGTCAGCATGATAGGTTAGAATACAGAATGAAATGGAGTACCTGCCATACCAGTACAGTCATAGCAAATGTGTACAAGTGCCAGGTGTGCCCCCCATCCAATGTAGACATGTAGAAACAGTCAGGTGTGCCCCCTCAAGCAAGTGTAGAAATGTAGAAACAGTCAGGTGTGTCCCCCAATCCTGTGTAGAAATATAGTAACAGTCAGGTGTGCCCCCCTTCAATCCTTTGTAGAAATGTAGAAACAGTCAGGTGTGTCTGCCCCACAATCCTATATAGAAATGTAATAATAGTCTGGTGTGCCCCTGACTCCTATGGAGACATGTAGAAACAGTCAGGTGTGCCCCTTCCCCAAATCCAGCATAGAAATGTAGTAACAGTCAGGTGTACCCCCCCCCAATCCTGTGTAGAAATGTAGTAACATGTATGAGTAGGTATAATACCAGTGGAGCACAGATGCCCAGAGGTGGCCAAGGTAGCAGGATAGGTTGTAGCATTTGCACAATATGCAGGTCTGTGTGTGTTAGGTTGGTGTGTGTTTCACATTGTGTGAGACTGGTCAGCATGTATGCATGTGGAGGCAAGACCTGGTGGCCATTGCCCACTACTGCTGATGACAGGGACAAGCCCTCACAACTGCAGTGCCAAAGACAATTCCCACCAGTATAACACATGCTAGCAGTAAGCCATTGTAAATGTATGGTAGTAATATGTGTCACCAGCTGAAAGACTGACATGACATGGCTGGTGGGCTAGATATATAAGCAGTGGGAAAGTACCCCAGACATACAGTATATATTGTGTCACTGTGAAATGGAGACATCCTTGGAATTGTACATATAGGTATGCATCAGATTAACTGGTCCAGTAGTAGGGGATACCGGTGATGTCTGTCCGAACACTTGCAGATCACAAAGGAGGTAGGACTGATGTATTGGGAAACAGCTGATGTACCTACACATGCCAGCATAACTGGAATGCCCCATGCATATCTGTGTGTCAGATGCAAGTAGTGTCCATAGCACACATGCACCCAGCTCACGCAAACACCACCCACAGGTACCTCTCTGATCATAGCCCTGCTGTGGGGAATGGGTACAATATGATCCCACCTGTATATGGCAATAGCGGAAGAATGCCGCATGCAGTGCAGGTGTCCCATGCAGGTGTGTCCCTAGCTGTAGGTAGCACCCTGCCAGCATCCACACCACCTGATCAAGACTGATAGAAGGTATTGGCATAAACACCTATCACATCTACCCTGTCACCTCAGGGGAATATACTGTATGGTGGTCTGAGACTGTAGGACTGACAAAATGCAATGGCCTGCCACATCTGGCCCGCAGCAACACCTAATGGCCCACAAGCCTCTGCCAAAGGCCTGTGTCTCACACATACTGCAAATGCATGTTATGTCATGGACACCCAAATAACATAACACACTCCACATAAGCCATATGCAAGGCCATGTGGACAAACCACAGTAACATGTCCACCATGCCCCACTGCATGAACTGTAGACCAACATTAACAGACACCTGTGATGGGGTGATACCCTTAGGGAAAGTATCAAAGAATGTATGCATAATGTATGGAAGAGGTTGGAATAACAGAGGAGGGGTGGGAGCCTGGTCAGCATGGAATGTGCAGCGTCCGACTCCAAGCTGTATGCGCACACTATCCCTGGCTGCAAACATGTAAATGGGTGGCTACACACCTGCCCGTACACCACAATAGGGGTAATGTCCTGACCCATGGCCCCTGCCTCTGGGTAACCTGTGTGAATCAGTACACCTGTGAGGCATTGCCACAGCAAGATAAGGCCATACTGTCATGTCGATGGGTGTACAAGTATGGGATCCTCTGCTAGCACTGTACCAAGGTGCTGAACTGGATACACAGACCGAGCAGCACGTGTCTGCAGCTCCCCCTCCAGAATGGCATAACTTACCATGAATACGTAGGTGTCTACCCACAATACTGGACACAGCTGCAGTCCCCCTTGTCCCCCTAGACATCACTGTGAGCAATACTGTCCACCTGACAGTACATGAGGACAGAAAACAGCACAGTGTATAACAGTACACATGCCTTAATATCTCTGCTAACAGCAGTAGCATGCAGCTGAAGCAGCACAGACACAAAGACACAATCACCTACAGTAGACAAAAAACCTGCACAGTGTGTCCCCATATTCCAAATGATCGAGGGTTACCCTGCAGAAAAAGTTTGCTACCTGTAGGTGTACAACACAAAGGTCTGCACTGGAGTACAAACTATCTGGAATCGATCCACACATTCAGTACAGAAGGCCATACTGTGCATACTCACACACTTAGAGAAATGAAGGCAATGTTAGACAACAACATACTGAAAGGTCATACTGGGCATGCTCACACATTTAAACAAATGAAGCCCATGTCTACAAACAACAGTGGACCATATATATCTGGCATTTGCAGATGCTAGTGCATACACTCCTCAGTATGCACAACTCATGCCTTGCACACACAGTGGATAAGAATGCAGGCACATATCCAAGGTCAACACAATATAATAAGCCAAAAGTAGATGTACATAGATGTGTGGAAGAGAGTGACTATGACAAAGAGCCATCCATTATGAGGCCTGTCCCACCCAGCAGACAGCCAAATGGCTACAACCACATGAGGTGTAAATGTCACTCACTGTAGACATTAACCACCGGTATCCATCAGCATTACAGACTATGTGATGCAAATGCTAGCTGTGCAACATGACTGTACAAGGAAGTAGTCATCTAGCAGCTGTATACATGTGTGCCCGTGTGTGGTGTGTCAACCTCTAGATGAATGGGTTATGGCCCATGCATACACACTGCCCTCCCCATAGCCCTACTATGACAAGCGTGCTGAGGTAATCCACTTTGAAATACACCCTTGGGAAAGGTATAGCCCAGTAATCTCTGTGGCGTGACTCATAACTGTTTACTTCTGTAGTGTGATAAACTAGTTAGGTAGGAGTTCCAGTCCTGTCCCAGACCTGGCAAGTGTGTGTGTGTGTGTGTGTGTGTGTGTGTGTGTGTGTGTGTGTGTGTGTGTGTGTGTGTGTGTGTGTGTGTGTGTGTGTTTGTGTGTGTGTGAGTGTGTTTGTGTGTCTGTGTATAGAGCAATGCTTTTTAGGCTAGTCACACTCACTACAATTCAACTGCCCTACTTTTGCAAGGCTGCTGATGTCATTCACTGTGAAATGCACCTTTCGGAAAACTGTAACCCAGTAATCTCCATGGCAAGTCCTATAATTGTGCACTGCTGTAGTGTGATAAACTAATTAGGTTGGAGTTCTAATCCCAGACATGGCAACTGTGTGTGTGTGTGTGTGTGTGTGTGTGTGTGTGTGTGTGTGTGTGTGTGTGTGTGTGTTTGTGTGTGTGTGTGTCTCTGTCTGTGTAGAAAGCAATGCTTTTTATCCCAGTCACACTCACTACAATTCAACTGGCCTACTTTGACAAGGCTGCTGATGTCATTCACTGTGAAATACACCTTTTGGAACGTTGTAGCCCAGAAATCTCCATGGAGTGTCCTATAACTGCATACTGCTGTAGTGTAATAAACTAGTTTGGTAGGAGTTCTAATCCCAGACATGGCAAGAGTGTGTGTGTGTGTGTGTGTGTGTGTGTGTGTGTGTGTGTGTGTGTGTGTGTGTGTGTGTGTGTGTGTGTTTGTGTGTGTGTGTGTGTGCCTGTCTGTGTAGAGAGCAATGCTTTTTAGTCCAGTCACACTCACTACAATTCAACTGGCCTACGCTGGCAAGGCTGCTGATATCATTCACTGTGAAATACACCTTTTGTAAAGCTGTAGCCCAGTAATCTCCATGGAGCGTCCTATAACTGCGTACTGCTGTAGTGTGATAAACTAGTTTGGTAGGAGTTCTAATCCCAGACATGGCAACTGTGTGTGTGTGTGTGTGTGTGTGTGTGTGTGTGTGTGTGTGTGTGTGTGTGTGTGTGTGTGTGTGTGTTTGTGTGTGCACATGTGTGTGTCTCTGCCTGTGTAGAAAGCAATGCTTTTTAGTCCAGTCACACTCACTACAATTCAACTGGCCTACATTGGCAAGGCTGCTGATGTCATTCACTGTGAAATACACCTTTTGGAAAACCGTAGCCCAGTAGTCTCCATGATGCATCCTATAACTGCTCACTGCTGTAGTGTAATAAACTAGTTAGGTAGGAGTTCTAATCCCAGACATGGCAACTGTGTGTGTGTGTGTGTGTGTGTGTGTGTGTGTGTGTGTGTGTGTGTGTGTGTGTGTGTGTGTGTGTGTGTGCGTGTGTGTGTGTCTCTGCCTGTGTAGAAAGCAATGCTTTTTTAGGTTACTCACACTCACTGCAATTCAAATGCCTTACTTTGGCCATCCTGCTGATGTCAGTCACTGTGAAATATACCTTTGGGGAAAGAGTACTCCAATAATCCCTTTGGTATGTCCTATAACAGCTTCATGGTGTAGTGTGATATAGAACTCTGCTAGGGGTTCTATCCCCACACATGGCAGTTGAGGAAGTTTTGTGTGTGTCTTTATGTTTGTGTAGGAAGCAATGCATTTTAGGCTAGCCACACTCACTACAATTCAAATGCCCTACTTTGACAATCCTGCTGATGTCAATCACTGTAAAATACACCTTTGGGGAAGGAGTACTCCAGTAATCCCTGTGGTGTGTCCTATACCAGCTTTATGCTGTAATGTGATATAGAACTCTGGTAGGGGTTCTATCCTCACATATGGCAGTTGTGTATGTTTTGTGTGTGTGTTTCTATGTCTGTGTAGGGAGCAATGTATTTTCTGCTAGCCACACTCACTACAATTCAAATGCCCTGATGATGTCAGTCACTGTGAAGTACACCTTTGTAGAAGGGCTACTTCAGTAATCTCTGTGGTGCGTCATATAACTGCGTAGTGCTGTAATGTAATAAACTAGTTAGGTAGGAGTTCTAATCCCAGACATGACAGGTGTGAGTGTGTGTGTGTGTGTGTGTGTGTGTGTGTGTGTGTGTGTGTGTGTGTGTGTGTGTGTGTGTGTGTGTGTGTCTGTGCTTGTAATTCATATCCTGTGTGAAGATGGTTGTGAGTGTGCAACAACTGGACTCAATGTGGAGTGAGTTTTTCAAAATTCTTATATGGTGGCCCTAGTATATATATATCACAATGTCCACCATACAGGGATAACAGATGTGAAATAGCGGAGAGGCTGGGGTGCGAATCCATACCTCTACAATTGACATCAAGGCCAGGAGAACAAAGTTAGGAACCCTAGTATTACTCAGTGAACACTCTCAACCCATGTCTCATACACACACACACACACACACACACACACACACACACACACACACACACACACAATTTCCTAGGCAACAGTCGCTATGTTGGTAGTACCCTGCATATTGCCCACTGATAGTAACCATGGTGTGATTGCAGTGGGCTAGAGAGGGCATGACACCCTGTCCATCAGACCAATAGGTACATACATGCCAACAGTGCACCTTCCCCATGTTCCCCACTGGACACCTGCAACACCTGTGGTGCCATCAAATGTGACCCACGAAGGACATACCATGCCTGAAAATTATGCACTGTATGGACAGATGCCACTGACACCAGGGATTACCGGTATCATGCTATCAGTGTAGGTGCAGGGTAAACCTGTTGTCCATTAACAATTCCCGCCACATGAGGCCAGGACTGGCACATCTGATTATAACAATCTGTGTACACAAAATGGGCCAGACACCCCAGGTACAGTTCCACATGTCACTGTACATGCATGTGGGAGGTGTGCACATCCCAGACACCGTCCATGTCATGGACCAAGGGACACATACATGGCAAGCAATGCACAGCATTGGCCACACACAATAGTCACCCAGGTGACTGGATGGTGAAGACAATACCCACCTGTGTGGGCAAATCCAGAAACTACACCCCTGAGCCACAATGCAGACCATTGTCATGTGGCCTGATGCCAAGGTATACCCATCACCTAGTCTTGTATAGCCATCTGGCACAGTCGACCACTACACACCCATGAAGCAATGCACTCATGCATGTCAGTACTGGCTCAGTGTGTGTGTGTGTGTGTGTGTGTGTGTGTGTGTGTGTGTGTGTGTGTGTGTGTGTGTGTGTGTGTGTTGTATGATGTGTATGGTCACATTCACACTCATTACAACCCCCATTGGCATACTGAAGCATGCTGTCTGGTGTCAGATACCTCCACATACCCTCTGCCCATATAACCTCCGTATGACCCCTGTGGTGTATGTGATACCTTCACAGTAATGTTTTGTGGCAATCTCACTAGTGATGAGTTACATTGCTGGCCCTGCCAAGTGTGTCAATATGTGTGCGTCCCTGTGAGAGTGTGGCTGTATTGACGCTGGCACCTGTTCATGTGGACAGACAAGTGTACTACACCTACTGTATAGCTACCATATCCCTATTGCAGATGTCAGTCACCATAACATACACATTTTGAGGGCTCCTCAACATGTGACCTAGGTGGCACATCCAATAACTGCATAGAAATGTGATAGCACTACTTAGTCGTCAGGGGTTTGATACCCTGTGCTGGTAGGTGTGAGACACAAACATGCTTAAGTTTTACTCTCCCACCCCTCCCTGACTTTTCCTTGCCTCTGTCTGCCTCTCTCACTGCCTCTCTGGTGGATATGGAGACCTACACCTGCTTTGCTTAGGCAGCAGCATGTGTATTTTAAGTGATACTCATGATCAGCTGATGGCCTCTGCATGAATTGCAGCCCTCCTCTAGCTTATTGCATGTGGAACAGCTGTGGTAACATTTCCATAGCCAATTGCATGGAAACACACTCCAATATCTAGGAACATCATGTTGGTGTTGGGCCTTTTCATTCACTGTGAGCAGGAACTCGATCTGTTGTTTGGCAAACAGCATCTCAGATGTATTGGGGATTTATCTCTAACAACATACACTGTGGAAACAGGGCAACACACAGGAGGGGGATGTGCCTGACCTGACTACAGACTGTAAGTGCTGCTATACTGCATTTGAAGTAATGTTGGTTTAACAAGGTGTGTGTGGATATGGCTGTCTTACATGTTTTAATACCTGCCATGTCAGTGCGATGTTTATGACGAAACCCCCATTTGTAGGGTCATCTGCAGACTGGACAGTGTGTCGTGCCTTTTGTTTCATGTGTTACCCACAGAGCACCTATCTGTGAATGGCAGAAGGTAGTGTGAGGAATGCAGTCTGTAGATGATGAAAGCTGTGAGAGTTACTGACTTCATATCCCTCATAGGACATATGTTGCAACAAACCCTGTTACAACAGTAAATGTATGAGGTTATCACAGCAACATGTCAATATTGGCCATGTGTATGTGCCTCCAGCCACAACTCTGTCAACCTTTGTACATATGTCTTGCAGTAAGAGGTGCATATGTGCTGTACACCATAATTAGTGACATCATATCTGATAACAAGCCAGTGAGATATCAGACTGCTACACATGTTATGTATAGTAGGGGTTACATTTGATAACATAACCTGGACATTCTGTACTTGTGGGTACAGTACTGAGGTCTGTGTACTTATGGTGAATGTCTACAGTGTGTGCAAAGTTAATATATACTTTGGCTGTGTACAGATTGTGGTAGATGTCATTGTTCTTGGTCTTGTTCTATGTGATGTTACATGCTGCTCCACTGTATGTTACCCTACTGGCTTACATGTTTGTAGGGCCATGCACACACATGTCCCATACCACAGACAGGCATCGGACCACACTGTGTAGCAGCTCAGTATATGTAGGGCTAGTGTGCGAGTGGCACATATGAGGATGGTGTTGAACAGATAGTCCATATACTGTAATATTATGCTAACTTATAATATGTGTCTGTGGCTATGTTCACATTGGTTATGGTTATGCACTTTCACACAGATGTATCATACTCTGTGCTGTGACATGCCTGTGCAGCCTGCTATATATGCAGGTACATGTGCATTCTCCCATAGGAAATGTAGGCCAGTGTTGGGCCAGTCTGCCTGTAGCCTGCACAGTGATTTGTTACATGCCTAGCAGCTTAGTCTACTTATGCAGTGAGATGTTATGTCTAGATACTTGCCAGATGTACTGCAGCCCAGCCTCGCTTAACAGTCATGTATGTCAGACAGAAGAGTGGGATGCTGTACAGATGCATGCCAATATCTAGTGGTAGTATATGGGCATAGCACCTCTGTACCAGTGGTTATTATGTGTCAGGACAGACAGGGGTGTGTGAATGCATAACCTATGGGGGTAAATGTCTACCAGTCATTACGTATTATACCCATCTACATGGCTGTTAACATCCACATTGTCAGGCTTAGTCCACATGTCTTGCACTAAGTGGTTCTGTGTATACCTCTGGACTGTCCAGAGTGTGTCAGAATGTCCACATATATTGGCCAATATCTCTGCTGTAGTCCACAGGAGCATTACATGCTAGCAGTGGTACTGTACTATTATGTCCTTAGGATATCTGTCAGTAGCCAATGGCGCACATGTTAAAATCAGATGCGACCTGCCACACACATTTCTGTGAAGACAATCCCTATTACCGTAGCAATAGTCTACAAATGTACCTGCTATACATACCTGACATCCCCTTGCACTACGAAGCTGGGACTATAGGGGCTGAGGTAGGACTACACTCCATGCTCAGGACATATAGTGAAGATATGTGTATATATAATTATCTAGATATCTGTATAGATATATACACATATACATATCAACATATATAGATGGATATGTATATGTACATAGATATACATATAAACACCCAGATATACACATATATATATATAAATATATAGAGTAATATATGTCTACACATATACAGGTAGAGATACATATGCACATATACATATGGATATCTACATATATATTGACAGTAGTAGGTATATCAGAATAGATATGTATGCACATATATATATATATATATATATATATATATATATATATATATATATCTACATATATACCAACATAACTAGGCATATCTGTACACATAGGATGTGCATACATATATAGCTATATAAATAAATAAATATATATATATATATATATATATATATATATATATATATATGCATATATCTATATATACATATATGTATATTTATATATACATATAGCTATATATACACACACACACATATATATATATATATATATATATATATATATATAAATATATATATATACACACACACACACACACACACACACACACACATATATATATATATATATATATATATATATATATATATATATACATATATATATATATATATATATACACACACACACACACACACACACACACATATATATATATATATATATATATGTACATGCGAAGAGATGTATACATGGCCATATATATGTAGCACTATACAGATGTGTATACAGACATATGTATGAGTATACATGTGTATGTACATGTAGATATATATAGACCTATTATAAGTATACAACCATATTCCTGTCATGAGTAAACCACACAGTTGTGTATTCCCTCCCAGATGTATCTCACCGTATGTATCTGCTATGTGTACAGTATGATAAAACAACATTTATGATGCAACAGTCATATTAATAACTAGGACTACACAATTTAGGAACTAAAGGCAATTTTTCAATACTACTCAATATGTGTATTGGCAGCTATATTGGTAAAACAACAGCTGTCTTTACAATGATCATGGCATAGTGGCAAAGTGGTGTGACTTCAGTGTACAGGGTCCTGGGTTTAAGACCTGCAAGGGCTGTTCATTTTGTTGCTGGGCAGAACAAGGGCTGTCAGATACAGAGTGGTTAAGGTAGCTTTGAGCAGCTTTAAGTGGGTTTGCGTGGGCTTGCACAAAGCTAAGCAGTGCTGAGCAATGGGTAAATGTACGGGTGCTTACACAGTATAGGCATTGCTTACCAGTGCGCAAATCAGCTCAGCTGTCATGTTACAGCAATGCTGATACTTGCTAAGCATGGCTTAGCATTGGTAACCAGGTCACACCACCCAGTCTGATAATCTGTAATAAGTGTATGTAATGCCATGTACAATACATGCGCCTATGTGCTGTCATTACTGTAGCAAGGGGTGTGAGTGCCATGTGTGAGACACAGACATAAATGAGGCCCATACAGCACTGTTATCAATGTGAATGTGTTACATACAGGCGTAGTAGCCCAGGGTATGTGCTGTCACACTGGCATGTAGTGTATCATGGCAGTACTACTGTTGACAGTGCTAACCCAAGAGCAGAGTGCTAAATGTAGTTCTGGCAACAGGCACACCTGCAGGCATAGCTGGACACTGAGACCTCCCTGTTGTATCCCTGGTGTGTGAGCTGTGTCAAAGTATAGACCCCTTACTAGGTAATGATCCATCATGTGGAATGTAACTGTAGACTGCTGTCTGAACAGCACATGTTAGTGGGAGCTTCCGACATGTAGTTATGGCATACATATTGTTGTCAGACATCTATCTGTCAACACACACATGCTACTGTATAGCTACTTGCCAAGCTGATGACTGTCAGTCCCTGTATAGATGTGCAGATGGCAGGTCTGTCACAGACACTAACCATGTGTTGTAATGCATATTGCATACATGTCAACTTGATCACCTCAGTGGCCATTTACAGGAAGCACCTGGAGAATTGGCTGATGCATGTCATTCTTACCCAGAGGGTCACCACAGTAGTGTCTGTCGATAGATTGCCCACTACCACCTGGCAGGTGGCAGGATACCACTGTACACACTACCCCTACACAACCCATCTCCCCTTGAACAATAGCTAGGTACACACCTATGACCACCTGCAGAGATGCACCCCTGTACTGACACATGTGGACATGTGCATAACTGAGTATAGCAGTGTCTGGGTGTTAGCACAACTGTACTTGGGAATTCCATGAGGACTTTCACAACCAACACAACACCCATTGCCATAGTCAGTAGTGGCTGCTGCTGTATGGGACATTACATGTACCCTGTTAAGCTCCCCCCATACTGGCTACACGAGCATTGCAGTACCAGCACAACAGTGTTTTAAAAATGGGTTGATAGGCATGGGATACCCATTGTGTTCTGGCATGTGTGTGTGGAGTTGTGAATGTCCGTATATCTGTAGGGTACAGCATTCTGAGGCCACATACTCTATTACAATACCCATTGCCACACAGTAGTACAGATAGTGTTGTTGGTGCCCATAGGTGAGGCCTGACAATGCAACACCCTACTACGTATGTGGCATGTGCATTAGATGCATATCCCTGTAGTACCACTGTTGGGGTATACTATGGGTTGTAGCGCAGTCACAGCCAATGTGTGATGGTCATTATAGCAGAGTGTCATCATGGGTTTCAGGGAGTACAATATCCACTGGGGGATGTGGGTGCTGTGTACACTGTCATTCCACCAAGGTACACCCAGTATATGTCCCATGTACCAGGTTATGGTTACCACTGTCACCATCAACCATACAGGTAACTGATACCACAATCAAAGCCAGTTACACATGTGCTGTGTGCAGCCTACATGTAACACATTGGACACCTGGAGAATTGGCTGATGCATGTCATTCTTACCCAGAGGGTCACCACAGTAGTGTCTGTCGATAAATTGCCCACTACCACCTGGCAGGTGGCAGGATACCACTGTACACACAACCCTACACAATACAACTCCCCTTGAACAATAGCTAGGTACACACCTATAACCACCTGCAGCGATGCGCCCCTGTACTGACACATGTGGACGTGTGCATGACTGAGTATAGCAGTGTCTGGGTGTAGCACACCTGTACTTGGGAATTCCATGAGGACTTTCACAACCAACACAACACCCATTGCCATAGTCAGTTGTGGCTGCTGTTGTATGGGACATTACATGTACCCTGTTAAGCTCCCCCCATACCGGCTACATGAGCCTTGCAGTACCAGCACAACAGTGTTTTACAAATGGGTTGATAGGCATGGGATACCCATTGTGTTCTAGCATGTGTGTGGAGTTGTGAATGTCTGTATATCTGTAGGGTACAGCATTCTGAGGCCACATACTCTATTACAATACCCATTGCCACACAGTAGTACAGATAGTGTTGTTGGTGCCCATAGGTGAGGCATGACAATGCAACACCCTACTACGTATGTGGCATGTGCATTAGATGCATATCCCTGTAGTACCACTGTTGGGGTATACTATGGGTTGTAGCGCAGTCACAGCCAATGTGTGATGGTCATTATAGCAGAGTGTCATCATGGGTTTCAGGGAGTACAATATCCACTGGGGTATGTGGGTGCTGTGTACACTGTCATTCCACCAAGGTACATGTCCCATGTACCATGTTATGGTTACCACTGTCACCATCAACCATACAGGTAACTGATACCACAATCAGAGCCAGTTATGCATGTGCTGTGTGCAGCCTACCTGTAACACATTGGACACATTGTCAGGTTAGTCAGCAGCGATAGGACTTGGTATCTCAGATGTGTGTCTGTCTGTTATGTGTCTGTTAATGTGTATATGAAGGTATGTCACACTACGTATTGTCCATATAAACCACTTACATCCCGCATTAGCATACTGTACATGTCTGGGGATGTTCTGCATGTAACATGTAACCAGGGACACACCTCACCCTAAACGCTGTGTGATGTGTGCAATGTAAGCCACACACTTCAGTATCACTACATAGTTAGGTAGGGGTCTAGTCCCAGTGTTGCCAAGTAACAGCGCGCATGTATGTGGATGAGTCTACATCAGGTTGCAGTGTATACATGCCTCAGCGGGTCACCTGTCCATGTGGCACAGGCAATAACCGTTTTAGTAACCTGTGACATGTGTTCAACTGTAATCCAGATATGTCACAGCCATGGTGTCACCACTGTGACATACCCCATTGTGGAATATGACTGCAAACCATCCTCGTCTTGACACATGTACACCTACAACACAAATGGATAACATTATAGGGACTGCAATCAACCAGTGTTACTAACAGCTATAATGCATCATTGCTGGGTGGCTACACTACCTGCCATTTATGCATTACACTTTACTCCTTACAACATGTTACACTGCTGTACTGTGGTACACTGTAGTACAGTTACCATGTGCATCAGAACCATATCAGCCTGTCCCTGCATTGATGGTATGGATGACAGGGATGAGACACAGATATCCTCATATGCACAGGGTGTGATGTCAGTTTGCCAGAGGCCGAGGGGGGGGGCCATACATTTGACACCATGTGTGTGGGTGAGGGGTGTACTGTGGTGAGCTGGGCATGGTGATACGGTGTGTGTAGGTATGGGGTTGTCCTAGGTGTGTTTGCATAGTGTGTGGGTATGCATGCACACAGTTCTGCCATGTGGCTGTTGGCATATTTTTCCTGCATGTTTTTTGTAGTAGTTACTTTTGTCTAGTTTGATTTGTTTCTTTGCTTTGTTTTGAAGTTCTTGGTAGGTTTGCCTCAGATTACTGGTTTTGTTGTTTTGATATTGACTCCAGGCCAGATCCTTGTCTTTCATTGTAGTCTTAGTATCTTTAGTTAGCCATGGAGCATAGTTAGCTTTTAGTCTTATAGTTCTGGAGGGGGCATGACAGTTTAGGATTTGCAGTCCTGTACTTACACATGCAGTGTCTATGGAATGTGTTAGGTGTGTGGATGCTGACCGCGATGCATACACTTTGTGTGGACATATGTGTGCTATGACGGTTTGATGCACCTCTTGTGTGTTCTACAGCTGTCACTACTCCTGGCGGGGGTATACCAGCATGGGCCATCTGCAATTGCCAGTGTATGTTCAGTATGCCCTACACATGTCCCCCTACTCTGCATGATTGCAAGGTCTACTCATGTGCACGTCCCTTGGTGTTCACACACTGCCGTCACAATTGCTGTGGGGGTAGGGTTATATCTGTCACAGATCCTGAACCTGACTATGTGTGGATACTGCCATTCTTAGCATCCTTGGGATCCCGGCTTCAGTACACTGGTGTGTCATGCTGACATCCCCCCTCCTTCAGCCTTTTTGCAGGTGCATGACAAGTAAATCCTACACGTGTGTCACTTTGCAGTGTCCCATACACTGAACACCACATGTTGCAGCCTAGTCCCAGCTGATAATGTGGACCACTGTAATTCCTTATGCCATAGTGTATCTTTGCAGCAGTTGCCATTGTCCTACAGGTATATACATTGGTGTTGCACTGTATATGGGGGTTGTTCCAAACATGTCCCTACTGTAGGCCATGTTTCCCACCATTATGTTACTCCCTGTGGACACATTCCATAATGACAGGATGTTAGTTATCATGCAGGTGTCTGACATATCCTTCCAATACCCCAACATGGTCACCCCTGTGATGCTGTGCATTTCACAGCAACAATATGTGCACGTATACAGGATGCATTCTGGGTAGGTGTGTTAGATGTGTGCATGGAATATACCATCACCATTATATGCCCGGTGTGATGGCAAGAATCTACATAAACCATACTCACCAGCTACAGGCTGCTGTCTTGGTGGCATCCCAGTGAGACCTACATAAGATGGAAAGTGATGCAATGTCAGTGGCCACACCTTTGGCAGTGCTGCAGGGGTGGGTGCAGTATTACAATACAGCAATGGTGCATTTCCACAACACTACCACATCCGGACATCTGTTTATCACTACTATGCAGCAACACAATATATCTATGACATGTCAGATATGCATGCTCAACATGTAGCAATGTGGATGTATAAGCAACAGTGGTCTACTGATATGCCCTGTGTGCTTATCTGCATGCTCCTCAGCCAGTATGTGGGTGACACCCACCTCCACAAAGGTGTCTGGCAGTTGATGGCTGGCCTGATGGGCAGGTGCCACGAGGCTGGCCAGGATCTCCTCCACACATGTCAGGGGGGATGGATGGCATGATCCCCCCTGTGGTGAGGTGATTCCTCTGGACTGTAGCAGCACACCGACAGGCATTGAGAAACAGGTCAGTATAATGATGTGGGACCTGCTCATATCTGCGGTTGTGCAGTCCGACATCATTGATCCTGTGGAGTAGGTCGTTCCACAGGGCGGTCTGCTCCTGCTAGTCATGGGCAGCCCTGTCAAACAGCACAGGGTAGTGCTGGATTAAGTATGTGATCAGCACTTCATTTTCGGCTGCTGAATATGTTGGCAAACGTGCATGTGACATCTTGGCTGAAAGACATAAAGATGGAAACAGGTCTAAGCAACTCATACAGCAAGGTTACCACAGTTCTTAATACACATCTCTGTCACCCGCTCCACCATATCAGCTACAACAAACTGTACACACAACTCATTAGGTATGGCTACTGCTTACCTACCAGTGGGACATATATTGTATTGTACCACACTTTCTGCTATGTGATTGTAGCCATGTTCCCTGTGTGGACACTATCATTGCTGGTCTGTTACAGACTATTCACCTGCATGCCATTGTAAGGGCCACTATGGTTCCATATATGCCTGTGGTATGGCTGCTTTGTGATTGCTGCACATCTGACATTCAGTGTTATTGGGGATATCTATGCATGCTGTTAGACATGTTCTGGTATTGTGTAGACTATTACTACCAACATATGTTCTATAACAGTGACACAATATATGTATATATATGTTGACATGTACATATAGGTATATATCTATATATGTGTAGATATATGTGATGTATATATGTGCTCATATATATGTCTACACATGGGTATCTGTATATTTGTGGACATACATGTATAAATATATATATATATATATATATATATATATATATATATATATATATATATATATATTTATATATTATATATGTATACATATGCACACATATGCATACCTACATGTGGGGTACATTCAGACATCAGGTTAACAATCTCACAACACCTTCCTGCACAGCTGCACTGTTCTGCCTTGCTACAACACAGACAAGTGCCACATATGGACACAGCCTGACATTAGGGGGGTATACATATGACCTGATTGCAGGTAACACTATTACACACCTATGGCATTCCTCCATGCTACATTACAGATTAACCTGAGCATCCTACAAGAGGTGGGCTGTGGGTCCCATGTGTCCATCATAATGGCATTACTTCCACCACCAGCTATCGGCCATGTAATATACATACTTCCCATTACACAGCACACACTATGATGGTTTAAATCCAGTCAGTCAGTGCTGATCTGCACAGTTGACTGCTATGGCACACTACAAACAGGGACAGACACTATTTTCCATAGTAGTTGTTCATTTGAACATCATTACAACAACACCTGATGGCACATATAAATCATTCCACATCATCTATCCCATTATTATGGACCAGGTACTACATTCAGTTACATGCATATATAGTTCACATAGCTGTTGTGGGAATGATGTCTGTTCTGGATAGTTTGCTGGATGTTATTATAGTTATTTTATTCCTTTGGCTTTTGCTTTGCCTTTGCCTTAGGCTTGTTTCTCTCTCTCTCTCTCTTGGTCTCTCTCCATAAATGGTTTGAGCTGCTTTGAATAGATTGCAGGATGTTTTTTTAGGGGATGCACATGATCAGGTGATGGCCTCTGCACCAGTCAGTGTCCTCCACTTGCTAACTGCATGCAGCTTGCTGTGTAGTACTTCCAGTTACCACTGTCATGGCAACCACCTACTATAAATCCCTACATCATGCGGGCATGGTCCCTTTACCTTTCCTGTGTGATGAACATCCTTCCTGTGTGTCGGCATCAGTGTTACAGACAGCAGGTAACAATACCTCTTACAGGAGAACCTGCACACTCTAGCCAGCTACATATTTGTAGGAAGTTCCAGAACTACAGACAGAGTGTGAGTAGAGTTGTTGTATGTATTGTATAGTACTGGTGTTACAGGGTTTGTGTGCACATACTAGTTTACCTTGGAATGCAGCTGTCTACATAGCTCTCAACTGTGGGCCTATCCTTTTGATGGCCAAAGGTGTGCCTATTATGTCTTGGCTGTCCACCACACAGGTCTTGTGTCAGATATTTCACTGGCAGTGTGTGTGTTGACTGCTGTCAGTACATGGCTACATCCATTTCTGTTCCTAACTTCAAATTCCTGACTAAGGGTATGTTGCAGACTATCCTGTAACACCAGCGACTTGCTTAGTGTATGACAACAGTTTTCCACATATGGGCCAGTGTTCCGGCCTCTGTTCTCCACCTACATACCAAGCTTTGCACATATGACATGCTGTCAGGGGTTGTTTTGTAGTGGGATGTGAGTATGTAATGCTGCCATTCCTGCCATCAGTCCACTGCTGTTGTGTGCCCCACACATACGGTGGGGTTGGGGTCATATATGTGTGGGCTTCACCTACACAATACATGTGTGCCCTTATG